>NW_027411755.1:235098003-235300655 GCF_047663935.1 Musca autumnalis
AAGTAAAAAAGCATTAAGTTCGGCCGGGCCGAACTTTTCATACCCTCCACCATAAAATATTCATTCCTGTCCCCCACTTTAAGTGAGTACGTTAAAATGTCAGATAATGTACATAAATTGCTTCATTCGGTAGGCCCTTTTTTATGGTGCCTATATCTAACTGTTGACAATTTTTGGTGGGCTAGAAATTGGGAGGTACTGTTATATAGGTGTTATAATAAAACATGGGCCTAGGTTGACAGTTTTTGATGGGAGCCTTTAATGTCAAATAACTCCTAATTCGGTTAAAAAATTTAGCTAGAATCCTCAAAATATCGAAAATCGGTACATAACGTGGGAACTTCAAATGTCATTAACAGCTAGTTCGGAGGTATCTGGGCTATACGAAAATATGAACTTAAATGAACAATTTTTGTTGCAGAATTTTTGTTGACTTTTAAATTTCAAATTACAGAAAGTTCGTCCAAAAAATAAAGCTAAGGTACGGAAAATCGGGAGGTTTGTTTTGGGGATATACAAAAACATGGACCTACGTTCGGTTAAACATTTTAAGTAAAATCCTCAAAGTACCGAAAATCGGGAAGTATCGTTATATTGGGGCTATGTTGAAAATTGTTGATGCAGATGTGTGGTGACCACTACAACCTTCAAATGTCAAATTACAGTTAGTTCTGTTAAAAATTGTAGCTAAAATTGCCGAATGGGCTACCGTTATATGGGGGCTATACCAAAACGTGGACCTATGTCCACAACTATTGTTATATAAGTTTATTGATACTTAAGAACCCTAAATGTCAAAATATAGCTACATCGGTCTGAAAATGTACCTAAAACCGTCAAAATACCGTAAATCGGGGGTACCGTTATATGGGGGCTATACCAAAACGTGGACCTATGTCCACAACTTTTGTTATATAAGTTTATTGACATTTAAGAACCCTAAATGTCAAATTATAGCTACATTGGTCTGAAAATGTAGCTAAAAACGTCAAAATACCGCAAATCGGGGGTACCGTTATATGGGGGCTATACCAAAACGTGGACCTATGTCCACAACTTTTGTTATATAAGTTTATTGATACTTAAGAACCCTAAATGTCAAATTATAGCTACATCGGTCTGATAATGTAGCTAAAAACGTCAAAATACCGTATATCGGGGTGTACCGTTATATGGGGGCTATATATATGGGGGCTATACCAAAACGTGGACCTATGTCCACAACTTTTGTTATATAAGTTTATTGATACTTAAGAACCCTAAATGTCAAATTATAGCTAAATCGGTCTAAAAATGCAGCTAAAAACGTCAAAATACCGCAAATCGGGGGTACCGTTATATGGGGGCTATACCAAAACGTAGACCTATGTCCACAAGTTTTGTTATATATGTTTATTGACACTTAAGAACTCTAAGTGTCAAATTATAGCCAAATCGGTCTGAAAATGTAGCTAAAAACGTCAAAATACCGTAAATCGTGGGGTACCGTTATATGGGGGCTATACCAAAACGTGGACCGAAATAGCCCACCATCGAACTTGACCTGCCTGCAAACAAAAGACACATTTTCCCAAAATTTCAGCTTCCTATCCCACAGACGGACGGACGGACGGACGTGCTCAGATCGACTTTTACCCTGATCAAGAATATATATACTTTATAGGGTCGCAAATGAATATTTCAATGCGTTACAAACGGAAAAACAAACTTAATATACCCTCCATACTATGGTGGAGGGTATAAAAATCACTTAAGCGATTTTTAAACAAATCGCGGTCAAAGTTCACATTTTTAGGTTTATTTTAGGTTTTTGCGATTTTGCTTGGAAACCGCAAGTCCCATCGAAATGGAGCTAACGAGAATGTTGTAGCTGTGAAAATTCTCTAGAGGGCTGACTTTTATGATTTGTTCATAGATTATACCATTTGTGAGATAAAGAAGCTCATGTTACATTTTTAGGTTTTTTGTTAGGGTTTCACGAAGGTAGAGCCTAATAATTTTATATATAGTTTGTTTTACTCCTAGGATGTATAGTATTGAAAATATGCTATATCGGTCCACGTTTCGATATAGCCCCCATAGAAAGGCACCTCCCAATTTCGGTATTTTAAAGGTTTTTATCCTCATCATCATACCGTAATGGCTGAAAATTGGTATTAATTCTTCATTGGGGGTACAAATCTTTCCACCACTTTCCACTTTTCGGTATAGGTCCACGTCTTCATATAGCCCCCTTAGAACGGTACCTCCGGATTTTAGGTATTTTGAAGGTTGTGGCCTCACCATAACAACGAAATGACTGAATTTGGTAGTTAGTCTTTATTGGGGTGCAAAAGTGTCCATACGTCTGTCCAAATTTGTAGGTATAGGTTCACGCCTTCATACAGCCCACATAGAACGTTATCTTCCGATTTTCGGTATTTTGAAAATTGTGGCCGCAATGTTCCTCCGAAATGGCTGAAATTTCGTATTTAGTCTTCGATAGAGGTATAAAACGTTCTCCCAGAAATGTGTCGTTACAAGTCCACGCCTTTATATAGCCCATATAGAACGGTAGCTCCCGATTATATAAAGGTTGTGGCCACAATAATCCATCAAAATGGATGAAATTTGGTATCTAGTCTTCGTGAGGGTATAAAACTTTTCCCCAAAAATTTGTCGGTACAGGTCCTTCATATAGCCCCCATAGAAGGGTACCTCCCGATTTTCAGTATTTTGAAGGTTATGGCCGCAATAATCCATCGAAATGGCTTGAATTTGGTATTTAGTCTTCAATGGGGTCTTCCAACTTTCACCTCTTAATTTGTCGGTACTGGTTTATGCCTTCATATAGCACCCATAGAACCGTACCTCCCGATTTTCGGTATTTTGAAGGTTATGGTCACAATCATCAATCGAAATGCATGAAATTTGATATTTATTAATCTGGCGGTATGGGTCTACGCCTTCATATAGCCCCCATAGAACGGTACATCCCAATTATCGGCATTTTGAAGGTTGTGGCCTCAATATTCCCCCGAAATGGGGGTATAAAACTTTCAATACGAAATTTGTCGCTATAGGTCCACGTCTTCATATAGCCCCAATAGAACTGTACCTGCCGAATTTCGGTATTTTGAAGGTTGTGGTCTCAATATCCCATCGAAGTGACTGTAATTTGGTATTTAGCCTTCGTTGGCTGTAATGAACTTTCTACCCGAAATTTGTCAGTATAAACGTACCTTCCGATTTTCGGTATTTTGGATGTTGTTGCCTCAATATTTCAGCGACATGACTGAAATTTGGTATTTAGTCTTCGTTAGAGATATTGAACTTTCTACTCGAAATTTGTCAGTATAAGTCCACGTTTCGATATAACCCCATAAAACGGTACCTGCCGAATTTCGGTATTTTGAAGGTTGTGAGCTCAATATCCCACCGAAATGGCTGTAATTTTGTACACAGTCTTATTAGTAAACGAACGGAATCTAATATTCCATTTTACTTAAATACAACTCGTGGTGGAGGGTGTTTATTTCAGTTTTATACATAAGTCAGTTTTATTTTATTTGTAGCAGTCCATTCTTAATTTAATTTATTCTAGTGAATAAACAACGCCGTTTTATCAATAAAGAATTGTTTCAATTTTCACAAATTTTATTCAATTTGTTCAGTCTGGAAGCCATCCCTTAGCCGACAAATAGGGAGATTTTCAAGCAAATTGGATGATTTTGCGCAACCAAAAAGTTATAAGAACAATGCCGATTGCACGCTCGCCACAGCGAAATCCTTCGGGACAGCCTAACACGGAAGAAGCTGAAGTCGAGAACCCTTCAGTCGTTAATCCACTCCAGACGGATGCCGATGCCACTACAGAATCTACGCAAGCAATTTCATTGCCAAACCCTACATCAGACCAGGTAACGTTACATATTGTTAAAAGCATGGAGGCCTTAGAAAAAAGATGAACGACATGTTCAATCATCTGCAAGACAAGAACATGTCTATAGAAACTTCGTTCACCGATTTAAGAATCGAAATAAGATGCTCCAATTCCAATATCCATTGTCCGGACCGAACTGATGATAGCGAGAGGGTCTCATCTGCAAATTCCGCACGAGCCTCACGTTTAATCAATACACGAGTTGAACATCCAGGAATAGAAACACATTCGAGACAATTGATCTTAGAACACAATGCTGTTAACGCCATTTCTTCCAACACGTCGCAGAATAACTCCTGTCGACAGAAAAAGATTTACCCGTTGCCAAGGTTTATAGGACTTCCAGAAGACTGGCAAACCTTTTATGAATCATTTAAAAAATCAACAGCGGAATTCGAATATTCTGATCTACATAACATTATGCGCCTTCGCGATTCTTTAGAGGGTGAAGCGAAAGAAACTTTGAACCCCTTCTTTCCAATTCTAAAAACGTCAGTGCCGTCATGAATATATTGGGTAAAACTTTTGGACGTCCCGAGCAGTTAATAAAGTCCCAAATATACAAGATTCGTTCAGTTCCGGCAATAGAAGATTCTGATTTGAATGCATTGGCCGTATTTGCGAATAAAGTAACGAACATGGTGACGTTTATAGAATCAATGGAGGGAAATCATCACCTTTTCAACCCCATGCTACTAAATTAGGAGACTGCAGTGGGCCAATAAAGCCCTAGAATTGGGAAGAATGGCAACAGTTCGTGACTTTTCTCAGTGGTTAAGCGATATAAGAAAAGTTATTAACATGGTCACCGATTTTCTTCCAACTGCTGACTCCTCAAGTAAATATGCCCGTATATCCTTTGAAGGTATCGCGTGTATACTATGCAAAGGAAAATGCAAAACAGTGGCGACCTGTAAATATTTTATCAAGCTTTCGATTTCCGAACGTTGGAAAAGAGTCAAGAATCTTAAACTGTGATTTTCTTGTCTGAAAAGAGGCGATCGTGTAAAGAATTGCAGCCAGAAGAGAGTGTGTGGTCGCAATTGCTGTGATAAGTATCACCATAAACTCTTACACAACGAGGATTCATAGTTAAGGAACGTCCAAACTGAGAAGGCGCGCCCTACTGAAGAATCAGTGACTGCAGAAAGAAATACGACACACCGCTGTTTAGCTGGGTCAAACTCCGGGAAGTGCAAAGTACTATTCCAATTTGTTCCAGTTGGAGTATATGAAAAATGTGGAAAAGCAGAAATTATATATGCGTTAATCGATGACGGAACAAACGTGTCCATGATAGATGCAAAGGTTGCAATAAACTAGGAATTTCAGGACAAAAAACTGCATTGGAACTACATTGGATGAACAGTCAAAAATCACTGGGAAAACACAAATAGTAAATCTTAAAGTTGGCGGAATCGAAGCGTCTTCAGAGATCTATGAGATGAACAATGTTTACGTTACTAAGAAATTGAACATACCGAAGCAAAGCTTAAACTTGCAGTCATTGCTGTCGGAGTCGGAAAGAGAGTCTCTTCATGGTATTTATCACACTCTCATCTGACAGTACCAATCGAGTCGCCGAGAATGCTATCCACACCAGGACCTATAGTTATAAAAACAAGATTGGGATGGATAGTATATGGGCCTCCGAAACATGCTAGCACTCAATTGATATCGTGTCATGCATTTAAAACAGAAAATGAACTATCCTCGCTATTGGAAATGGAAGAACCAATGAACGATGGGTTGGGAAATTTTGAAATTCGACTTCCTACAGAACCATTGCAATTGAGCAACGATCATGTTTTGAAAACAAATTCAAATGTAGGCGACGGGTAACTCTGGAAAAGCTACTTTCCGCTTTTCCCCGATTCTGTTGGCATGGCTTGTAGGCGTCCTAGCACAGTAGACAAATGATGTCAAAAGACCCAAACTTGGGGAGGGAATATTCAGAAAAAGTAAACGAATACGTAGAGAAGGGTTATGCCCAAAAACTATCAGCCGAAGAAGCAAGAACTCGTTCAGAGAAGACATTTTGTCTTCCACATGTGAGGGTTGTGAATCCCAACAAGGTCAAACTGCGTGTTGTATTTGACGCCGCCGCAGAGGTCGAGAATGTCTCACTCAACCGGGCACATCTGTTAGGACCAGATGTTAGTCAGCCTTTGATGAAAGTATTGCACAAATTAAGACCATCAGAAATAGCCGTATATGGAGATCTGAAAGAAATGTTTCATAAGGTCTTTATAAAGAAAGGAGATCAATATGCACAGCGTTTTCTTTGGAGAAATGTCGACCCGCCAAAACCGCTGCAAACAGACGTTATGCAAAGAAAGGAAATCCGTGTCACTCGTTCGTCAACCATGGATCAGTATGTAAAAAATAAAAACGCTATGGAATTTCGTAATAGCGACCCAAGAACCGTTGACGCCAAACTTGAAGAAGTAGACTCACAGGTTGTACATCAAGTGAAGACAATACATTACGCTGGTGGATTTGAGGTGCACAATATAATAACAAACACTAAAATGGTCCATAATGCAATGAGACTACGTAACAACTCTGGTACAGTTAACGTTGGTAAATGTACGGAGCGAATTATCGGAATTCCTTGGAAACCACAATCAAATGAGTTCGTATTTGCTTTAAAATTTCATAAGGTACCAGAATAGGCATTGCAAAAGAATAGAAAACTCACAAACCGTGAACTGTTATTCGTGCAGATGAGAGAACTTGACCCATTTGGATGCATGGTCGATTTTATGATAGTAATGAAAATTTTAATGCAGGATGGATGGAAGGCTGGAATCGATTGGAATGGAAAGTTACCCGATAATATCAATATGTGTTTTAAGAATCGGAATTATGAGTTTCTTTTTTAGCTGGAGGGTCATGTTCCATAACAAAACAAAAATATCATTTGCAGTCACGAAGACGTCATGCGCTCCGCTTCGTTTCCACGTTATAAAAACTAGAACTTCAGAAAGCTGTAATGGCATGATAAAACCCACAGAAGGAACTTCCAAAAAACCAGCATCAATGTTTGCCATGTTGGACTTTGATCCTTAGATGTGAATATCCCCTAGTCAATTATGTATAATTTCAGTTTTATACATAACTAGCTGAACCCGGTGCGCTTCGCAACCCCGATTAATATAGTAATATTTTGTGTCTTTTAAATTAAAAATTAAATAATTCAACAATATTATAAGGTATTTATTGTAATGCTTTAGGATATACAATATTTTTTGTTCTTCCTTCGGGAGCGTAAACAAACAAATCATCGGGTCTACCAACACGTGAACATGCTACGTACAGCTGACCGTGAGAAAAGCAAGGACTCGCTAAATTTAGGCCGCATACTTTAAGACTTTGTCCTTGGGATTTATTAATAGTCATTGCAAACGCTAAACGTACAGGGAACTGCAATCTTTTGAAATTGAAGGGTGTTTCGGTTGCAATTAGAGGTATTCGAGGTATCAAAACCGTGGAACCTTTATACTTCCCCGTTATAATTGTTGCCTCAATTAAATTATTATATAGTGTTTTTACTGTTAATCTAGTACCATTGCAAAGGCGAGGTGGGTCTATATTTCTTAATAAAATAATCGGTACACCAACTTTTAGGACTAAATCATGTGGTGGAAAGCCTGGAAGATCCAACGAATTTAGAAATTCAACTGGATAGTTAACAGCATCGTCTTCAGTTGCCACAGTATCAATGGATTTATATGTTCGTGCATTTCCGGTTATACTACTTAGTATCGTGCTGTTGATACCGTTAACATCAGTGTTTTTTGGGGCAAGTAATGCACGTTCACATAACCACTGACTGTTTTTGATGTTATTTTCAATGTTGGGAAACACACAATCTACTAATTCTTCGATAGATTTTGTTAATTTACAGAAATCGGTCGGGAATGATATACATTTCGTGGCTGGATCAACTGGTATTTTTCCATTTCCTACATCCATTAGTTGTTTGGAAAAATTGCTAGATGATTCGGTACACTGAAGTTGTACACGCATATTCTTCGTTAGTTTTAATGTACGAACGTGGCGCCAAAGAGAGGATGATTTAAGGCATGCATTTAATTCATCTGCTGGTGTTGATCCTGGAATAACAGGTAGGGTTTGTCGAAAATCTCCCGCTAATAAAATCAATGCTCCCCCAAATAGTGCAGAGCTGTTTCTCAAATCTTGCAAAGTCCGATCTAGTGCTTCCAAAGATTTTTTGTGCGCCATTGTACATTCATCCCAAATTATTATTTTGCATGATTGCAGTACTTTTCCCATTGACGAATTTTTCTTAATGTTGCAAGCAAAATCTTCCATAAATTGCGCTCTGACAGGTAGCTTAAAAGCAGAATGTGCAGTTCTTCCGCCGTCTAAAAGGGTTGCTGCAATACCTGACGAAGCAACGGCCAATGCAATATTTCCTTCTGACCGAACTTTAGCCAAGATCAGAGAAATTAAGAATGTTTTTCCTGTTCCTCCAGGTGCATCAATAAAATACAGTCCCCCAGATTGCGTTTCGAGTGTTTCCCCAACAATGTTGTATACCGCTTTTTGTTCTGGCATTAAAAGTGGTATTTTTTCTGCAAGAAATGTTTGCAATTGCTGTGCATCGTACGTGACTTCTCTTCTCAAGTCAATTTCACCCACATTTTCGTCAGATCGAATCGGAGAAATCATACCCACTTGTAAAAGTGTCTTGCTTTGAATTTGCAAACATTTATCTTCAATTAATATCAAAGCCTCGTTATACATCTCTTCCGAAAATTCCAGATATGCATCGTCCCTGATGGTTCTCTCTCTGTTTAGAATATCTTCTGCCATACTATTTTTAAATTTCTCCCAAAGATCTCTAGGGCTGGATGGTGAGCAAGAAACTAAAATAATTGCAAATAATATCCTAATCTGATAAGGATTATTTCCAATTGTTGAATCTTCAAGTGTTGTTTGCCAGTGTAAGTCATTTTCCAAAAGGTTGAGTTTGTTGCATGCATCTCTATAGGATGGACATATTTCTCCATCCACAGTCCTTAGGTCTTCGAAAGATGTCGGACCATATACATTGACCAAGAGTAGTCGCAAGTAGAAACACTCCGAATTTTGTGGATGAACGGTATATAGTCTGCCCAGAGCATCGGTCGAATATACATTTGGCCATCCTTCAACGGGTTTTCCCTGCTTGCGCCTTTGAAATTTTTTTGATGTTGGATTCCATGTATAATACGTCGGAATTTGTGCATACAACAAAGTTCTGGCGAACGGATCGTTTATACATAATTCAAAGAATGAGGTTAGTGTTGTTGCTGGAGGTGCCACTGCCCTTTCCCGAGCATTTGTTTCATTGAAATAAACTCGTTGTCCATTTTCCAGATGCACAGACAAATGCACAACAGTAGGATGACGTTGGTGAATAGGAAATCCTAAAATTCTCCATACTGCTTCATTACTGCTTATATAGCGAGCCATCTGGTAATGACTTATTTCATCGTTGGGATTTTCAAGTGAGAACACAGCCATATCTGAACCTTTATTTACGTACTTGCAAATGTATTTTATCGACTTAACTGAATTGCAGCATTCCACATTGATGTGAGCCTTGAAAGTTTTGGACAGAAGTGGACAATAAGGGACTATCCAGCGATTATCAATATCTATGTCGTTGTTTCCCACCTTTATTGCAAATGAGTGACCACCATCAGTTGTAGATCTACGACGATAAAGCGGATAACCGTCAATACCAGTTATTGTGTCGTGAACTAATTGCCTTGGATATTTTTTGGAACACTTTCCATCTACCATACATGGAGAATTTTGATTAATTAGTCCACATGGTCCATGAACCATATTTTTGACAACAACTTCATGTAGAATTGGATCCATGCTTATGTCAGGTATTTCCGCAGATATAACATCATCAATCGCATTGGGTGTAATTTTTTCCACCAACCATATAAGAATATGAGCATGAGGTAGTCCACGCTTCTGCCATTCTACCGAATACATCCAACATCTGGTTTCGCCAAACACTCGTAGTTTTACAATAAAATCCATCAGGGATATAAGCTTCTGCCTGAAAACCCTCGCTATCACATCATGTCGATGCACCGATGTTTGACCTTCCGATAAAATGGATTTTATTTCCTCCCATTTTGGATTACATGTAAATGTAATGAATAAGTCTGGCCGACCATATGAACGCACATAAGTCATTGCATCCTGCGTATACTCCTGCATATGGCGGGGACTTCCTATGAAGGTAGCCGGCAAAATTACTGCTTGCCCGAGATCATTGGGGTTAATGTCGTTTCTATTGTTTAAGGCATCCCGAAGATGGATGTAATCATCTGCGCGCAATTTTGATTGGTGATACCGAATATACAAAAGCCGTTCAGTTTCTATTTTGGCATACATATCCACTATGTATTGATGAAACAACTCGCGACAATTCAAAATATGATTGATAGCATTTTGACGGATCATGATACGATAAGCGTAGAAATTCATTGAGCTCACTTTTTTTTCAGTGGGAACATCTGTAAACAAAAGATTTAAAACACGTGTATATGCATACATATATACAGCTGTACTTCTCTATAAAGAACAATTGTCTATAACATATAATATTTCTATAAGGAATCGTCTTTATATCATAGTAATTCTTCGTCTCCAGGGCTACTTTACGGAAAAGTTCGACTGTACATTCATAGGTGAAAAATTTTTATCGTGAACTTTACAGGTGAACTTTCCTTAATATCCTTCGTAGCTGCTGGGGACAAAGTATCAAAACTTTATGTAGAAAATTAATAATTTGTTGTTAAAATACATGTTTATGTTTATTAAAACGATTCGTTATAGACAGGGCTGTGTAGTCGGAGTTGGAGTCTAGCAAATTTTGCTGAAGTCAGTGCCGCGAAAAGAGCTCGATCGTTTATTTATTTTTTAAGACTATGATAGAAGATATAAGATTCATTATAATTAGTTTTTGAACCAATTGATCCTCTTAATTTTTACAAACAAATACAGTGTTCTATTGCACATTTTGTGTTAGTGATCCAATTGTTCAGTGGTATAGGAAATTCGAAGACGAAACTGACCTGTAGTCGAAGGAAAACTGGTTCGACTCCCCAGCCCTGGTTATAGAGAATTATTCGCTATAGAGTTTTTTATATTTGCGGCGTATCTAAAATGTTCAGTCAATGCCAAATACTGAGTAGTCATGTTTTTAGTGAGCACCAAGAGTTCTTGTTTCATCTATTATACCCTCCACCGTATCAAGGATCCCACAAAGTATATGGGGATTTCTGAGTGAAATCGGACGCCTTTTCAAAATGGGGTTTTTGATATACTTTTTTTTTGCTGTGGTTATGCTGCTTATCAGAAAAACATTGTAGTATATGTATATTCAGATTTTTAGACTGTTACGATGTTTAAGATAAATTCCTAAATAAAATAATTTTTTAATTTTTTGGGTAAAATAACATATTTCAGTGGTGTATAGGAAAAACTTTAGTGAGAAATTTTAAAACATTTAGGAAAAATAGTAATTATACAAATCCCACTACCAAATAGGACATACAATTTTGTAATTAATCGTAGTTTAATACAAAAATATTCAAGAAAATCGAAGAGTACATTGATAAAAAATTTATTTTAAATATTAAATCGCAAAAATTGCATATAAGCCCACTGTGCAAAATGTTTTTCTAAAGATTTTTTTTCTGTTTGGACCATTATTTAAGAAGTTATGAGTATTTATTTCATATAGCTTTTACTGTATTCGACTTTTTCAAGGCGCGATATGAATGAAAACATACTAAAATGTTTTGGTGGTGAGCAGCATCACCACAGCAAAAATAAAGGATATAAAAACCTCGTTTTTAAAAAAGTGTCCGATTTCACTCAGAAATTCCATTCTACATTTTTGATCCCACAAAGTATATATATTCTTCATCAGTTTCAAATTATGCAGCGGTATAGGCAAGTTCGTCCGTCTGTGGAAATCACTTTAGCGTCCGAGGAGATTGAGGTAGGTAGATGACTATATAGGTCCACATATTAGTATAGCCCCCATATAACGCGACGTGTCACTTTGAAGGTATCAGTACACCCCAGCTACTTACGGAAGGTGGGGGGGGGCGTTGAGCATGGGGGCACAATCCCCTCTTCCCCCGAAATGCAATTTTTCCATACACTTTTTAAAAATTTTCTTCCGAAATGTCATATTTGTAGGTGTAGTATGCGGTACTCATTAGGTGTAGTGTATGGTACTCATTTGTCATCCGTTTTCAGTATTTTTTAGCAAAGTTGCACAATCAAAATACACTTACTTGTTGCTGGGTTAATTTGGCGAAGTTCAAAATGGTATCCATCGTCTCCGTATGGGAAAATAATTGGATACTGTAGGGCATCATATGATCGATGCGTTTCCGATATTCGGTTTATCCTATCGTCTTGTCGACGAACTACGATATCTCGTTGAGCAACGGGATCTCCCACCATTAAAACTGCAACGTCATTAGCAGCAGGGGCATTGTAGCGTCCTCTATGTTCACCTGCAGGTGTCTTGTCAGCGTATATTACAATTTGGTGGTCATCCGAAAGTAGTTGTAAATCATTATTAGCTTTTTTGAATGTTCGTACTAATTCATTATTTTCATGCAGCATTTCTTGCAATTCGGCAACAATTCGTTCATTTGTGGCAGGATTATATTGCCGACGTTGTTGGACCTGGTCAAGATCATCTGGTTGTCCCATAAAATAAATCTGAAGATATTTATGATCTCTTGTGGGTATCAGCGGTCCCATACAATGATATATTTGTCCTTGGACCCGAAATGTTGGCATAAAATTTCCTCTGACTACTTTAGTGGCCCCGAACGACGTCATTTGAAAGCATGAATTGTATTTTCGAATCTTTGAAAGAAAATTTCTAGATTCTGTAGTTGTTCCCGAAGCTAATGAAAGCAGTGGTTCCGGGGGTGGCCGTAATTCAGGCAACACAATTTTGCCATTACTGCAGCAAATTCCGGGTGGTTCATTTTTGTATTTAACCGCATTACAATATCCACAAACAATATCCATGTGACCAATAGAGACTAATTCATCGCCACTGCAATCCATATTTGAATTGTAATTAAATGCCATACGTTCATATGCACTTAGACGGGTTTGAACTTGGCGTTGAATTCTGCTCGCATCACGTTCCGCTAATGTCTCATTACCTCTCGTTTGTGCTACTCTGGAGCGTTCATTTCTGCGACGTCTTTCTCGTTCATTCTGTGTTTCATTGCGTCTAGCATGAGCTACTCTGAGGCGGTCATTCCTGAGACGTTCTTCACGTCCACTCGATGGCTCATTAGCTCTTAAAGAACGTGTTCTATCACGATCGTTGGATAGACGAATTTGTTGTTGTTCTGTTGTCTCGTGTACTCTCACCGTTGACGACCTAATACGTTGACTTTGAAGGCGTACTTGTCGTTGTTCGGGTGCTTCGTTTTCCCTTGAGCTTGACGATCTAATTTGTTGACTGGAAAGTCGTTCATTTTGCAGATTTTGTGATTGGTTAGTACGTGAGGTAGACGCTAATACCCGTTGACTTTCAAGGCGGGCGATGTGCTGTTCCAATGTTTCAGCAGCTCTTGAAGTTGAGGCTCTATTCCGTGCATTTCTTAAACGATTTTCACGCTCTTCTGTCGTTTCCGTCCCCCTTTGAGACTGTAGAGTCATTGACCTTTTAGTTCGTTTGGCTAACAAAGATTTTTTTGGCGGCATGTTAATTTTTTTGAATATTGTTATTGAAGTTTCAAATTTGATTTTCAATGTTTGTAATATTTGTATACATATGTATGAATGTACATATGCAGATATGTATATGTTTATATATTTTTTATTGTTGTCAAACTACATAGAGAGAATTATATAAGAAGTCTTTTAGATATATGATATTTAATACGTGTAGCCTTGGTTTCTTTTTTCCTTTCCGACTATAAGTACAGGCGTACTATATTGGTGACTTCTACCGACTTAATATTATTTATATTTTTTATGAAATATCCAAATCTGAACCGATTTCGATATAATTTGGTACATTTATGTCTACTCCACATTCCGTCACACATTACAAATTTCATTGAAATTGGACATAATAGCGTGTTTGGTGCATAAAATACAGGAAATCGACCGAAAATATATACGGGAGCTATATTCGAATCCGAACCGACAAATTATATGTCCCATTTATTTCTAGAACATATTGCGTCACACCTTCAAATGTCAGCGAAATTGGACATTTATAGCGTGATTGGTGCATAAAATACAGGAAATCGGCCGAAATTATGTATGGCAGCTATATGCAAATCTGAACCGATTTCGATATAATTTGGCACATTTATGTTTAGACTAAATTTCGTCACACATTTCAAAATTCATCGAAATTGGACATATATAGCGTGTTTGGTGTATCAAATACAGGAAATCGGCCGAAAATATATATGGGAGCTATATTCATATCTGAACAGATTTCGATATATTTTGGCACATTTATTTCAAGAACAAATTCCGTCACACATTCCAAATTTCATTGAAATTGGACATAAATAGCGTGTTTGGTGCATAAAATACAGCAAATCGGCCGAAATATATAAGGGAGCTATATCCAAATTATAACCGATTTCGATATAATTTTGCACATTTATGTCTAGACCAAATTCCGTCAGACATTCCAAATTTCAGCGTAATTGGACATACATACAGTGTTTGGTGCATAAATTACAGGAAATCGGCCGAAAATATATATAGGGGCAATATCCAAATATGAATCGATTTCCATATAATTTGGCACATTGGTTTCTAGACCAAATTCCGTTACAAATTTCAGCGAAATTGGACATATATAGCGTGTTTGGTGCATCAAATGCGGAAAATCGGCCGAAAATATATATGGGAGCTACATCCAAATCTGAACAGATTTCGATATAATTTGGCACCTGTATTTCTAGATAAAGTTCCGTCACACGTTCCAAATTTTATTGAAATTGGATATAAATAGCGTGTTTGGTGCCTCAAATACAGAAAATCGGCCGAAATTATGTATGGGAGCTATATGCAAATCTGAACCGATTTCGATATAAATTGGCACATATATTTCTATGCCAATATCCATAACGCATTCTAAATTTTAGCGAAATCGGACATATGTAGCGTGTTTGGTGCATAAAATAAGGAAGTCGGCCGAAAATATATGTGTATGGGAGCTATATCCAAATCTGAACCGATTTTGATATAATTTGGCACATTTATTTCCAGACCAAGCTCCATCACACATTCCAAATTTCATTGAAATTGGACATAAATAGCATGTTTGGTACATAAAATAAGGATATCGGCCGAAAATATATGTATGTGGGAGCTATATCTAAATCTGAACCGATTTGAATATAATTTGGTAAACTTATTTCTACATCAAATTCCGTCACACATAAAAAATTTGGAGATTGTATCTGTAATAGTTATAAAGATATTTGCATACAAAATCTAAATTTTTTGGAGGTACTTCCAGTTCTGATGCTATATCTCCAGATCAACGCGAAATTTCAAAAAATGATATAGCCTATTTTCATTCCAGGCCATGTAACAATGTACCCTAAACATTTCAGTAAGATCTGTTCAGCGGTTTTGGAGTCTATAAGGCACAAACAAACAAACAAACAGACAGACAAACAAATTTCAATTTTATATATATAGATATCTTCATTCTTGGAAGATACATTGCACCCCTGTAAGTCAAATTCGGAAGACGAATTTTTAACCTTTCCATTGATGTCAATTATGCTGATGTAGGTGGCCAGATAACAGAGTTATTGCCTAGTATATGGAGGAATTCCACAGTATGAATTGTGTAGTGTAACCATAATCACGCTAGGGGTTGCCGTTATAGCTCAAAACTGACAAAATTTTGTACAAGGTAAGAGTTTTAGTCGAGGAAGTTATAAATAAATTTGGTAATGATCTGATAGTATTTTGCAGGTGAAATTGACCATAACTTTTGTGGGAAAAATATCCTAATTAAATTTTTGGAAGATATTTTCATTTCTGGGGGACATATTCCGTCAAATTACGAATAAGAAACTTGAAACCACACCCTTGATGCAAATTACATCAATGTAGCGGTTAGATAACGGACCTTTATTGTTTTGGTTTATTTGTAAGGAAATACATTTATCTTGCATGTTACAAAATGTCGCAATCATGAAATACAATTTTCTAAGTCATGATAGAGAAATTCCCTGTTTTTAAATTGAGGTGAATTACAATGATGC
Organism: Musca autumnalis; assembly: GCF_047663935.1. NCBI lineage: Eukaryota > Metazoa > Arthropoda > Insecta > Diptera > Muscidae > Musca > Musca autumnalis. The sequence goes on from NW_027411755.1 coordinate 235,114,261, forward strand.
ACGGAGTCTTGAAGTTTTTGAGCCGCTTTGGGCAAAAGTAATATAATACCTCGAAATATTGGTCGGTTCCGTAAAATTTGCCGAAAGCTATTATAAAGGTCTTTTGATATTTTTTCTTAATACGAATTTTATTTTTTAAGATGCAATCCGTCTATCCATTAAAAAATAAGAAAAATACCATCTATCGTTTCCAGGAATGGCGCTATATCATTAAATTTGTTAGGCTACACATCCCTAATATGATTAGTTTTGTTGGATTTTTTACACGAAATTGCTCTAAAGGCCACATTTCTTGTCCAATCGATGAGAAATTTTTCATTGCTGTGGCTAGAAAACGAACCCTACAAAGATTTGGATTACTAATAGGGCCCTTGATTACTTATAGGACCCTTTGATATAATTACGGCCATTGAAGCAATTTCGTGACAATTCACCTTTGGCCCCATACAAATTAGTATGGAAATTTTGAGGCCCCACTGGCACCTGTTAACCAACATCGATTTTTCCCTTTGAATTAAAACCAGTATAAGTATCATGTATGTATGTATGGCCGGACGGGTAAGATATTTATCAATCATATAAAATAAATAACGCGGAAAATTAGTACCCAGGGATAGTGGTATAGGGTATTACATGGTCGGCTCCGTCCGACTATAGCCCTCTCTTACTTGTTTTTAAATATTTGATTGCATAAATATAGGAAATATGAAGACGTTCTCTACCCATTCAGGGCTGTGTATTGAGCTTATGCTAATGTATTTTTGTATCTTGTAGGAAGTAGAACTCCTCCTATATTCTTTCCAACTATAAGTACTCCTACGAAAGTAACATTTACACATGTCGCATACTCTTACATTCTTTTGATGGATAGAGCCTACCTGATCCTACTCTCCTAGAATAAAATTATGTTTGTAAATAAGTACAATGTAGGTAACTGTTTCCTCTTCGTCCATCCCCCTTAAGAAATTTTGGAATACTTTATAATTACAGGTCAAGATTTTCAAATTTAGTAGGTTTTTGTAGTCCCTATTACTAAATTAAGAGATCTTGAACATAAAAGATTTCAATGCTTGGTATAACTCGATTAAGATAACTATCAAATTTCGCGACTTGTGTCATATTGACAAGTCCCACTCCCAGCCCAGTCCAATACTTAAAAATATCCAAATTTTTAAGTGTCATGCTATCTGTAAGTAGTTTTCTATAAGTTTACTGATCCAACGGGGATAACATTTTCTACACATATAGTACTCACTATTACCTTCTACCACATGTAAATTGTTTCACGAATACTTCGCAATACCGAGAGTTCTATTCCAACAACATATAAACTACACAAAAAATACACCACAAGTCTACATCAAATATTCCTTACCAAATCTAAGTTTGTTTTTTAATTTTTAATCAGAATATTAATTTACATACCTTTACACGGGTTATCCATTAAAAAACTTTTTATTATTTACATACCTTTACACGGGTTATCCATTAAAAAACTTTTTATTATGTTACCGGTTTTTAATTGTCGAGCGATACAAATTTGTTTTTCGTTTGATAGATTTTTATAAAATTTTAAAATGTAAGATGCAATATCTTTGACAGTCCGGTATGTGGTCATGAAGCGTTGCCAATGATGATTTTGAAATGATTTTATTTCTAAGTGGCTCAAAGTGTTAAGAATCTAATCCCGTTACTATTTTATCCAAATATATGACTTCAAAAATATACTTTTTGCCTCAGAAACCTGCCATTGTGCCTATAGTGCATTCTTTCGATGGATAGAGCCTCTCCTATTTGTAGAATAAAATTATGTTTGTAAATAAGTAAAATGTAGGTAACTGCTTCCTTTTCGTCCATCCCCCTTAAGAAGTCTCAAAGAGGTAAGACATTTAATGGTTGTAGCCTTGTTAAATTCCTTTCAGATTATAAATATAATGAATGAAAACCTTAACCTTTTATTTATTTTATGAAAAATATATGTGGGAGCTATATCCAAATCTTAATCGATTTCAATATAATTTACCAGATTTCTTTAAATTGAACACACACAACGTGTTTGGGTCATCAAATACATAAAATGGGCCTAATATATACATATGGGAGCTATAGCCAAATCTTAACCGATTTTAATTTAATTTGCAGATCATTCTAAATTTGTAGACTGTATACGTAAATTTTCGTAAGTACCTCCGATTCTAATGAATTTCAAAAACTAATATAGCCTATTTTAATTTCAAATGATATGACAATATACCCTAAAATTTTCAGAAAGATCAGTGTGGTTTGAGTCCACAAATTACAAACATGTTCCTATTCTATAGATTAAAAGATGTAACTCCTTGAGTAATACATATAACACTAACTAAAATATAGAAACACGGAAATGCACTCAAATCACAATGGAATGGAATTTTTTTTAAAGCATCATACGAATTATCTTCTGTCCGTATTTTCCTTGGACGTTTCTTCAACGTAAGCGTTTGCGTCATCTTATACGAGAAAATATGCCTTATCACGATGTTAAAATTGGAACTTTCATTAAATTGTTCAACATTTTCTTATCTACGTTCTTTGTATATTTCGTTTATTTATTTTTATTCAAGTTTTCTTATTATTTTTTCGATTATAATTTCTACTCATAGATAATATCAATGTTTCATAAGTTCACAAATTTAGTTCACCTTAAATTAGAAATAAAAACTACTACTTAAAAGATATAAATATTAATACATATATTGGGGGGTTTTATATACATTTTCGTAAGTGTATATAGTTTAGATTAATATCATCATTTGGAATAACTGACTAGAATAGTTCCGTATCAATCTAAAATATAAATTGACATTTAAATTGCTTTAATACTTTGATTTAACAAGTTTTACTGTTTTTTTATGTATGATGGCACAAATAAATTTTCATTTCAAAATTATTTGTCTTTTGAATTTGTCTGTCAAAATTAGAACAAATTTAAAATTGCAGTAGACGTTTTGCAGAATTAGAACTCTTTACAAGGGCCAGTAAATTTTGGGTAGGTTCCAGAACTTGCAACTATTGGTCTGTTCCAGTACTGCAAAAATCTACAATTTTTTACTATTCTTTCCGATAACATAAAGGAAAAATTGTTATCGGAGTAAAGAATAGTAGCTTCTTGCAGGTTCTGGAACAGAGCATTTTTTTTGAAATTTTAACAATTTTTCCTATATAATGGTCTGTTCCAGTACTGCACAAATCTACCAATTTTTAAAAATGTGTTCGATATCATAAAGGAAAAATGATTATCGTAGTAAAAAATAGAAGCTTCTTGCAGGTTCTGGAACAGGCATTAAATTTGTCAAAAAAATAGTATGGTCTGTTCCAGAACTGCAAGAATTTACTAATTATTACTATTTTATCGATACCATAAAAGCAAAAATGTTATCGTAGTAAAAATTAGTAGTTTCTTTCGGGTTCTGGAACAGACATGTAGATTCATTCAAGTAGACAATTGCAGGCTGTGGAACCGAACATTTAACAGCCTTAAAATATATATAGTGTTTCCTTTAATTTTAAGTTTTCTAATGCATATAAAAAATGCTGAGATCCATAAGAGTTATTTTCCTCGTCTAGCAAGTTTCTACCACACAAATATAAATTTAACTGTTCCCACCTGCTGGTGGTTCAAGGCCTGCTCCTTGCAGTAATGCTTGTAGTTTTGCTGCAGCTGGGAATGAGGCCAAATCCAAAGGAGCAGCACCGGTGGTGCTTTGAATATAGGCTAAAAGTCTGTTAAGAGAACACAGAAACAATTTCATAAGTTAACGGGACTTCAATGTTTTATAATTCACGAACTTACCTTCTCAATTCTTCAATGGCATTCTGCTGCATAAGAATATAATTCTTTGCCAGCAGCAGTGTGGCAATTTTTGAAAGTTTACGGACCGATGGTGAATGGGCATAGGGTATCACAGTGCGTAATTCATCCAAGGCATCGTTTAAATCGTGCATGCGGCGGCGCTCTCTATATGAAACCATAACAAATAAATTTAAAATCAAATTAAATATTCCTTAAGAAAGAAATTCAATCGTTTGTCCTTACCTTGCATTAATATTCAAGCGAACAGTTTTGCCCTGTCGATTCTTTTGTTTACCTCCACCACCTGCAGACGAACTACCGCTATCTGATTCCGAGAGACTGCCACCGCCTCTAGCTCTACCACTGCTGCTAGTTCCTCCAGCTGCTGATAGCATAGAACTAACCGTAGGAACGCCACCACCACTTGTTGATGGTGCCAACATCAAATTATTTGCACTTTTATCCATTACCATTATTCCAGAATCGGCTTTATTTTCATCACCCGGTGGCATACCTGCACCGCCACCCTGAAGCATACCCAGACCTTGAGCATAAAATCCACCCAAACCCACAGAACCAAGCGGTGTTCGCCGACCAGGAACACTTTGTGGTGGACTTGCAGTTGGTCCGGGATGTGCTGTTGGATGTGCCGCCATCATATTTGGTGTTGGTGGTATTGGTGGATGACCGGGCAAGGCGAATCCGAATGGTAAATTAGGATGATCCATTTTTATAGATGTGTTAATTTAGGTGGTTCTGTAAAGAGGAAATAATAAAACTATTAGCTGTGTTTGCAGTTGAAGCAAGCTCAATAGAAATAATAAAATATTCGGATTTTTTACTAAATGGAATTAAGAGCCAGGCTCAACACCAAATTTCAGTCATTTCGATTGATTATTGTAACCAATATTCCTTCAGAGGAATATGGAGACCACAACTTTCAAAATACCCAAAATCGGGAGGTACCATTCTATGTGGGCTATATGAAGACGTGGGCCTGTACCGACAGTTTTTGGGAGAAAGCTTCATACACCCAAAAAAGACTAAATACCAAATTTTAGGCATTTCGATGGATTATTGCGGCCATCGTCTTCAAAATACCAAAAATCGGGAGGTACTGTTCTATGGGGGCTATATTAAGGCGTTGACCTGTGCCGACAAATTTCTGGGGGAAAGTTCTATACTCCCAACGAAGACGAAATTGCAAATTTTAGGCATTTCGATGGATTATTGCGGCCATAACCTTCAAAATACCCAACATTGGGAGGTACCATTCTATGGGGGCTATATTAAGGCGTGGGCCTGTACCGCCAGTTTTTTGGGAGAATGTTGTATACCCCCAAAGAAGACTAAATATAAAATTTCCGCCATGTCTATGGATTATTGTTGCCACAACCTTCAAACTACCGATAATCGGGAGGTACCGTTCTATGGGGGCTATATTAAGGCGTGGACCAGTACCGAACATTTTTTGGTCGAAATTTTTTTACTTCCACCGAAGACGAAATACCAATCTTAAGTCATTTCTATGGATTATTGTAGACATAACCTTCAAAATACCGAAAATCGTGAGGTAGAGTTCTATAGGGGCTATATCAAAACGGATTATCCGATTTGTTCCAAAATTTGACCTTCGTAATAATTTGTCCAAAATTTGTTTAAGTTCGAAGATTTACTATATCGGCCCACTCCTTCCGTTATCTGCCCCACAAAAGTTCGAAAATGTGCGGACAAATTGAGCTCACGATAACTCTTGAAGAGAGTAACCAGTTTGGTCCATACTTTGCACATCGTGAAATTTCTACCAGACTTAGATGAGGTTCCAATATGGACCCAATTGTTCTACTACTTCGGGTATCTCCCACACAAAATTTCGTCAAAGTTCATTTTCGGACCTGCTCTCGAATCGTTTTGATTCTCTGCCCCCCATACGACGGCACAAGTTTCATCAGGGGCAAGTCCATACTTCCTGAGAAAATAGCCTGAAGGGTGCCAAAAAGCCCTATGATTCCATGTGTAGGGGTTGGAGCGCAAGATAACTCTCGAGTGGTGCCGATTCTTTCCAAAATTTGTCCAAATTTAGTTTAATTCCGAAGATAGCCATATTGGTCCACTCCTTCAGGTACATCCCCCACAAAAGTTCAAAAATTTTCGGAAAAATTGTGCGCACGATAACACTTGAATTGAGTGACCGATTTGGTCCATACCTTACACATCCTAATATATCTACCAGATATAGATAAGGTTCGAATATGGACTATATTTGTTCACTCCTTCGGGTAACTCCCACACAAAATTTTGGATAAGTTTACTTTGAGACCTGATCTTGAATCACATTGATTTCTGCTGAAGCAACTTGTGTTTGCTGTCTCCATTACGACGATACAAGTTTTTTTTAGGGGCAAGCCCACACCTTCTGAGAAAATAGCCCGAAAGGTTTAAAAAACCTCTATGACACCATGTGTATTGGCTGGAGAGTACAATAACTCTCGAACTGATCAACCGATTTAGTTCAAAATTTGACCTTCGTAATATTTTGTCCAAACTTAGTTTCAGTTCAAAGTTGCCCACCTTTGGTCAACAACTTCCGGTACTTCCCCCAATATTTAAAAAAAATTCACTTAAATGGTATGTACGATATATCTTGAATGGGGTAACCAATTTGGTCCAAACTTTGGATCTCGTAATATGTTATCCAAATTTTGTTTAACTTCTACAAAGGCCCATATTGGTCCTCACTTTAGAGTACCTCCCACACAAAAGCTCAACATTTGTGACCAAGTGCAGTTTAGGGTATGTTAGAAGATCCTTTGGAAATGTATACATGCTGTTCGTTGTGGTCCTGTTTACAGCGACATTACGTTTTCCATGGACAAGTCCATGCTTCATGGCATACTGGTCCAAAAGTTATACGATGACCTACTGAAATGACTAGTGGGCGCGATACCTATCGAAATGATATGACTCACAAAATAAGATCCACTTTCATAATGGACTTTGTCGGTCCATTCCATTAAGTACCTCCTCCGCTATACTTTTGAACTTTAATCCTAATCCACATTTTTGTCGCCAAGTTTAAATGTTCAAAAAGGGTCACAAAATTCTGAAAAGACCCAAAATACATTCGATCTGTTCATAGATTTAAGTTTCAATTTACATAGGCTGATGGTATATCCCTGTCGACAAAGCCGAATTTTCTGATGTTATGACTTCTTATATTTGTATACAAAATACTCAATAAATTTTCTATGGGATTAAAATCCGGGGATTGGGGAAGTGTTTGAATCACTTTTGCATGCATTCTCGAACAATGTGTGCTTGGGGTCATTATCTTGATAAAACTGGAATGTTGTCCCCAATCCCAGAGGCGAATCGTACTTCGATCTAAAATTCCAGAGGCAATACTACTCCCCGTGATGACAATCAGCTTCCCAACATCAGCATAGATTCCGGTATCACAATATCGTTACACTTCATATCCAAACAAATTAGTTATTGTGACTTCTGACCAACCGAAGTTCCTTTATACCGTCAGCCATGCCAAACAGTTGATTTGAAGCTGTTTCCCAGTCGCCCAGCTTCAGCATGGATTCCCCAAAATTCACAGTACCACAGCACCATTTCGATACATATGTATATGTAGAGTACTGAATCGGAACAAGCTGTGCGACCAAACAATAATTGTGGCACTTGACCTATCGAAGGCCCTTGATATCCCCAATCATACCAAGCTGTTCGATGTATAGGGAAGCCATATTTGACACGTTGGATAATCAACTCAACAACTCTCAAATGACGTCTCCCTACACATATTGGTCTATGGTGTCCGGATTCCGACCACTAACTACACGAAGATATTGGGTGTAACGTTAGATAGCATGTTTAAGTCGTGGCACAAGCCACATTTATTTGCGACAGAATTAGAAGTAGGAAAACGTTCCTCAAGTCGCTGGCCGCTAACACTGGGAGTGCTGAAAACACAAACCTTGTTGACTTGTAGACAGGTCTATGGTATGCTATGCAGCGTAAGTGTGGTTTGTAAATGTAAGTGCTACGCTGTTGAAGTATATTTAAATCTGCCAAAATGCCACTCTGAGGATTGTAACAGGTTGCCTGCTTATGACACCAGTGAACCAACTCCATAAGGAGACCAAATTTTTGCCGGTGCATCAACACCAGTGTTATCCCCTAGAGCATCCTTCTAGGCACGTTCATGATCTAAAGGGAAAGGTCCGAAGGTACGAAAGATAAACTTTCGGTTAAAGAGCTTATGAGGTAGGCTTGGATTGCATTCACACAGCTGCCAAGGCACGAGTAGTTTTAGCAGTATTAAGATTAATTGAGCCTGCTGTATATTTCTATCGGGCCCAAATCGACAAATTCCTTCTGAAACGATACCCAGAACGAAGACTAAATACCAAATTTCAGCCATTTCGGTGGGATAATGAGGCCACAACCTTCAAAATAAGGAAAATCCAAATGTACCGACAAATTTCTGTCATTTCGGTTGCATATTGAGGTCACAACCTTCGAAATACCTAATATCGGGAGGTATCGTTCTATGGGGGGTATATAAAGACGTGGACCTATACCGAAAAAATCCACGTGGAAATTTGTGTAACTAAATGCCAAATTTCAGCTACTTCAGTGGGATATTGGGGCCACAACTGTCAAAATACCGAAAATCCGAAGATATCCTTCTATGGAGGCTATAAGGAAACGTGTACTTATACCGAAAAATTTCAGCTGGAAAGTTTTTAACCTGCAACGAAAATCAGGAGGTACTGTTATACATATGTGGGCTACATCAAGAGTTGGACCTAAAACGTTCCAGGAGTAATAGAAACACTTACTATAAACTATAAAGTTCTGCCTTATATATTTCGAGCTTGATATTGATTTCAGCAGACAGGCGGACATGTTTATTTCGAGTTAGAATTTAATGGTGATTATTACAGGATCTCCGGCGAATATTTCAATGTGTTACGTTCCTGACCGGAGGTGCCGTTCTATGGGGGCTATATGGAGACATGGACCTATACCAACAAATCTCAGAAGGAAAGTTTTATACCACCAACAAAGACTAAATACCAAATTTCTGCCATTTCGGTTGCATATTGAGGACACAACCTTCGAAATACCGAAAATCAGGAGGTACTGTTATACATATGTGGACTACATCAAAACTTGGACCTAAAACTTTGCAGGAGTAATATAAACACCTACTACAAACTATAAAGTTCTGCCTTAAATATTTCGAGCTTGATATTGATGTCAGCAGACAGGCGGACATGTTTATTTCGAGTTAGAATTTAATGGTGATTATTACAGGGTCTCCGGCGAATATTTCAATGTGTAATATGGCAAAGTCCAGAATTTATCTTGGTCCCTCCCTCTTCTCAAGTGGACACTGATCTCCCCGTGGTGTCACCTGGGGTAGCTGCCTTTAACACCCGTTAAAGGTAGTGAGCTAAAATGTGCCGCGCGTTGACCCATAAGAACGTTAAAAACTTGGGTTTGGACGACGGGTTAGTGACTCTCCCCTAGAAAAAACAGCCTTCTATTAAAAAACGAAAGAAAAGAATAACAAATCCCTCTAAAGTTGACGAACCCTGCAAACGTTCTAAGGACCATGATCTGCGAATCTGCACCTGGAATGTTCGCACACTTTATAGCAGTGTTCACCAGCGAGCCCGTACTGAGAGCAACTGAGCATACATTACCGTGTGTTTTGGATTGAAAGTTACGATAATTTGCTCTCAGTAGCAGCTCGCTGGTGAACACTGCTTTATAGAGAAGGTGCAGTCTTCACATTGGCAGACGAACTTGACAAGTACAAGGCCGAGGCTGCCATGACGTAAAGCATGAGTTTGGTTGCGGATTCGTAGTTAGACGGAGGCTAAAACATCTGGTATCCAGCTTCACCCCAGTGAATAAAAGACTTGCTGCAATTCGAATAAAAGCTAAATTCTTTAACATCAGTTTATTTGCGCTCATGCTCCCACTGAAGAAAAGGACGAACAGACCAAAGATATATTTTACGAGCGCTTAGAAGAAACTTATGACCGTTGCCCTGCCCATGACATTAAAATTATTCTAGGCGATTGTAATGCCAAAATTGGAAAGGAGAATATCTTTGGCCCAACCGTCGGGAAATTCAGTCTCCACAGTGAAACATCTGACAATGGTATGGGACTGATAGGCTTTGCAGCTGCAAAAACATGGTAGTTAGCAGTACCAGATTTATGCATCTCGATATACATGAGGGCACCTGGCTGTCTCCAGATTAAAGAACAAGTAATCAAATTGATCATGTTGTGGTACGATCGTTCCGAGGAGCAAATATAGATTCGGACCACTACCTTGTTGCAGCAAAGGTACGTACCCGTTTAAACGTTGCTAATAAAGCACGAGCACATACAATACGGAAGTTGGACATCGGTAAGCTAAAAACAGCATATTCCGCTCAACTAGCCCAATTGCTTAATGAAAGCAGTCCTCGTCCCGATAACATATCAGCACAATGGTAATATATTGCCCACTCCATGCAAACAACCGTAAAATCCATACTTGAGACCTCCACCAAAGAATCCATGGTATGATCATGAGTGTCGTGCTGCTACCGAAGAGAAAAATGTGTCACATAGGGCTACTCTATAATCAGTAGTAACACGTAGCGCACGAGAGAGGTATCGGGAGAAAAGGAGAGAGGAAAAACGTCTTTTCCGCAGGAAAAAGAGAGAGATGGAAAAGCGGGAGTGTGAAAAAAATCGAGATGTACAGGAACCAGAATGAAGTCCGAAAATTCTGCCAAAGATGATGGCTTTGGTACAGGTACATCCTCCTGTAGAGACCAGCGAGGTAATTTGATAACTGATACATATATATATATTGAAAGAGCATTTTCCTAAATTGTTGGTATCCAATTGTAGCGATGACGACGAAGATACCACAGATCCAATCCCAGAAGATGGTATTTAATGTATATCCCCCAGCCAAGATGAGGTAAAAACAGCAATAAACCGACTAAAGAATAATAAGGCAGCAGGAGCCGATGGCTTACCAGCCGAGCTATTCAAAACCAAAGGCGACACGCTTATAAGGTGTATGCATTACCTAGTTAGCACCATCTGGCAGGAAGAACGTGTACCCGACAATTGGAAAGTGAGCAGCCTATGTCCAGTCCACAAGAAGGGAGATAAGACTGTGTGCTCTAATTACAGGGGCATAAGTCTTCTCCCTATTGCCTACAAGATAGTGTCAGGGATATTATGCGAACGACTTAAGCCTATGGTCAATGAAATAATTGTAGCATACCAATGCGGCTTTAGACATGACAAGTCCACCAATGACCAGATATTTACCCTGCGGCAAATCCTAGAGAAGACCCAAGAGATGCAGATCGACACATTTCACCTTTTTGTCGATTATAAAGCAGCATTCGACAGTCCCCGATCAAAGGTATTCCATGCAATGTCTGAATTTGGTAACCCCGCAAAGCTCATCCAGCTTTGTAAGATGACTTTAACTAATACTAGGTCCTCACTTAAAATTGGAAAGAACCTCTCCGAAGAATTTTGTACCAAAAGAGGTTTCAGACAAGGAGACAGCCTTTCGTATGACCTATTCAACATTTTGCTGGAAAAGGTAATACGAGATGCAAATGTCAAAAGAAATGGCACAATTTACAATTTACTTGCTTATGCTGATGACATAGACATCATGGGACGATCAGTAAAGGAAGTAACTGATACCTTTAGTAAGGTCGAAGCAGAATCTGCGAAAGTGGGTCTGGCGGTAAACGGCGAAAAGACCAAATTGATGGTGTCGACGCGCAAAGCGTCCATAGAGCTCGGACCAACTGTGGAAGTTGGTACCTACAATTTTGAGGTAGTTAAAGACTTCGTATACCTCGGCAGCACCGTAAACCCAACAAACAACATCAGTGGTGAAATAAGAAGAAGAATTATGTTGGCTACTTAGGCTTAAGTAAGCAGTTATAAAACAAAAGCACATCTCGTCAAACAATAGTAACACTGAAACTACCCGTGCTGATGTATGGCTCCGAGGCATAAGTACTTGCAGAAGCGGATAAAGCAGTGCTTTGGGTGTTTGAGAGAAATATTCTTCGAAAGATCTACGGGCCAATCTGTGTTGACGGTGAATATCGACTTCGTATGGACCACGAGCTCTATCTGCTATATATAAAGACATCAGTATATATGAACGTATCGAGATGCACGATCGCGTTGGCTAGGCCATATCATAAGAATTAGCGATGACGAACCCGCTAAAAAGGCTATAAATATGTGCCACTAACGCGCAGAACTGGCAGGCCAAGGCATGGATGGAGCAAACAAGTGGAAAAAGAGACGGAAAGACGCGGGATTCCAAACAGCGAAGCAACAAACAGAGAGAATTGGAGATCTTTTCTTAGTTCGACTTATGGTAAGTATATGAAAATAAGTAAAAGATCTTAGATAAGTTGATACCAAAATATTCGTTGTGTTGGTCAGGTCATGGCATGAGAATGAATGATTTTTACCAATTTTAAAAATTAGTTTGCCAAAATTTCGGAGAAAAAATAGTTTGATGTTAGGTGATATTTTAAAACCTGGTGCTAATTCAAATATATTCTTAAAAACTGAAAACCATCAGTCGAATATAACTTGTTGGCTTCTTTACTTGTTTCCATTCTTTTTTTTTTTTTTTTTTTTTTTTTTTTTTGACAAACTGATTGATTTCACAGTTAATCTGTAGGCATTCTCTTAGGAATATTTTTTTCTCTGCGGATATGAATAACATGTTTGGAAACAATAGATTTTGGGATTCTTTTCACAAAACTATAATCAATTATATTGCATATGTTACAAAAATGATCTGGAACTATTTTTTGGATGGCAAAGTATATCATCCCTTTGATTTGATTTCTATTAAATACAAAAAATGCGGGTCGCAATTGATTGTTTTTAAAATATCCAATTGGAACACTTGTTTGTATACAAATTTAATACAACAACCCCCGTTCGGATGTAGGCATGCTAAACATCTGTTGTGATTTTTTGAAAATAACGATTACAATGGGAATATAAACATGTGTGAGTGTGCGAAACGAATGTTATTGTTTTCGATTTCAACCCCTCTTGAGCAATAGAAGCAGCGTTGTTTAAAATCGTAGCATGTGTGGGTTTCATAAGCCATCGCGACACCTAGCGGACAGTAGTGGAATATTATGTGACACACATTAGTGTTAGCCTTAAATCTAGAGATGGCGTTAGTATAAAATGTGTCATGGTGGTATTGTTTAAGGGATGCTGCCCCCTTTAGGGGAGTATGATGTAAACAACTGCTGAGATTTTTGTATGAAATAAAAATATTAATAATAAATATGGAAAATTATTAAATATTTTAGAATATTTTGAAACTTACAGTTTTCTGTGGATTTGGGTTGTGTTATTGCCTTAAGTGTTTTCACCAATATAAAAATTTCTCTTCCTATTGCTCACTGAATAATTTTGTTGGCACTTTTTGTAATAATGTTATCTTTTTGTGGTTATTTGTTTGAACAATATATTTGTTTAGCGAATTGTTTGCACATCAAACACCACAAAAACCACACGAATTTACATATTACTCAGAACACATTGTCGGCTCTTTGGTTGGGTTAATACTAATTGTAATTTTTTCACACTTTCATTTCATTTGTTGTTGCTGTTAATATTTTTACTTTATTTGTAGTTTGTTTTTTTCTTCTTCGTTTTATTGATTGTTATACACAAACATCATTTATTACCGGCGCCATTTATTGCTATTAATCGAGTGTGGATGCTGCTGGTGTGACGAATGGGACGTGAGCAAACATTTTGCACAATCCGCAAATTGTTTGCAAAACGGAAACTTAGTTAAACTGATATTGCTGTTGTAATCACCAGAGAATGCCTGATTTTGACAGCGTATTTAGCGTTTGAAATGAGTACCCCGTAGTTGACCGTTGTCAACTCTATACGACAATGTCAACAACAACAGCAGCCCGCAAAAAATCTCCGAAGAATAATACCGCAAACAAAACACACAAAACGGCCAACCGAGAACCAGTCAAACCAAAAAGCAAACGAACAATAATTCTCACCAATACTCACACTTCGTTGGCACACCAATACCACTACTACTCTAAGGAGCCATTGTGTACTCGGCAAACATTCACACACACATTTAGTTGCAGACACGTGTGTATGTAATAAAGCCACCACTATTACAACCACGGAATTGTGGTATCCTGAATCCTGATTTTATTCTATTATTGTTCTTATTGTTGGTGTTTTTGTTGCTAATGCTCTTGTTTTTATTCTCGCACATTTCCATCTTTATCGCCATCATCATCACCAGCCAGCATCCATCCACAACCACAGGCACATTTTCACACATAAATGTTTTATCTTTTAATATTTTTATGTGGCAAAGTTTATTTGTTTCAATTTCATTGTTTTAATTTTTTTCTTCTTGCTTTGCTGTTGGTTGTGTTTACAGTTTGGAGTGTTTGTGTGCGACAGTATTAGTGTTATGGCATTAAGTGCTGTAGTATTTAACCCTCTAAACCACTGGAATTGAAATTTATGTATGTAACTTCTCTTTCGCCTAATATTGATCCTGTATTGAAGCCATGGTCACAAGGACTGCCAAATATTTATTTTTCAACGAAATCTGAAACGTGACCTGTTCTGATCAGTGACCTTAAACAGGATTGGAGCCCAAAAGTGTTGAACTTTTGTGAACGAAGTACCGGTCGACCCAACATACTCCATACTTTATCTTGAAACTAGATCTACGTTTGCGAGTCAATGCTTTTTATATATATTGTGTCCATAAGTCACAATAGTTGGCGACTGTAGACTACCGGACTTATCTGTATAAAGGTGTTGTCCTAAATATTGAGACACTTCTGGTTCCACGTTTCAGGAAGTATTGGTTTCTCCCAGAAAAAGCTATACCGTTGTAGTCATGATCGTAAGGACTACCGGTCACTGGTAGCCCATACCCATGTCAGGCTATAGATTCAGACCTTTTACCAAACGGATAATTTTTGCCAGATGCTATACAAAATTCCACATTATTTCATTCATTTCACATAAAAATATAATCAAACAAGTAAAAACCCCTTAAGTTAGACTGGATGTAACTTCTTATACCCTCCTCCATAATACATTCTGAAATAAACACGTGTGTTTCGCTTTGTTGTTGTTAACCAACGTTGATGAGAAAAATCAAAAAACTAAAAAAACGCTTTTTAAATAAATCGCGATTTAAGTTGACAAGGGGTTTTTAGGTTTTCACGATTTAGATTGGAAACCGCAAGTCATATCGAAACGGGACTAAAGAAAATGTGGTTGCTATGAAAATTCTCTACAAGATGTTATGATAGTTTTTACCGTTATTGAAATATAGTAGTTCAAATTAGGACAATTGATTGACTGTATCGCCTCCTTATACTACAACGTTATGCACAGTGCACCTTAGCTAACTTTAAATGAAACCCGCTTACATCAGGCAAGTTTTTTTGCGGATTCTGAAACAGCAATGTTTATGGATGATATTTTGCTTGAAAACCGCAAGTCCTATCGAAATGGGACTAAAGAAAATGTTGTAGCAGTGGAAATTCTGTACAAGATTGGCTGATTTATATTTTCTTAGGTTTTACCATTATTAGATATAGAGGTTCAGATCATATGTTATGTTTGGGTGCAAACAAATATTTGTTTAGATATAATATAAATACAAACTCAAAAGCCACAAAAAAAAAAACAAACACATGCACCAGTGTGCGCTTTTTGAGAGCAACATTTCAATGTAAAACACATTGAAAGTTTTAGGTGCCTACATTATATCAGCAAATATACCTAAAAATGTCTTCAATCGGGTGGCGGACACCTAAATGAAAGTGTGGATCTATTTTGAAAAATTTTGGTGAACGAGTTTTGTGACCACTGGGAACCTTAAATATCAAATTGCAGATAGTTCGGTTACCAAATGTAGCTAAGCTCCTCAAAACATCTAAAATCGGGCAGTAGCTTTATATGGGGCATATACCAAAACATCGACCTATGTTGACAGTTTTTGATGGAGAACACAGGTAACCTCAAGTTTCAAAGTACAGAGAGTTCCGTCAAAAAACACCTAAAATCGGGATATGAGGGCTATACAAAAACATCGTCCTATGTTGAAAATTTTTAGTGTAGAAGTTATCACCGAGAATTTCAAATTACAGCTATTTCGGTTTACAATTATAGCTAAAATCCCCAAAATATTGAAAATTGGGAGGCACCGTTATACGGGGGCTATACCAAATCATTTTTGAAGAAAAATTGTTGTGACTACTAAAAATCTCAAATGTCAAAATTCAGCTAGTTCGGTAAAAGTTTATAGGTCAAATCTTTAAAATGGCGAAATTGGATGGTACCGTTATGTAATTCGAAACAATTTAATTGTTATTCGAGAATTCCATTTGTAATTCGAGAATTCTATTTGTAATTCGAAATATTTCAATTGTAATTCGAATTATTCCATATAAACATTGCGGTTTTCACTTAAAGTTAGTTAAGACGCACCAGTCGAACTTCTATATCTCAATAACGGTAAAACTAACGAAATTATTGTAAAGGTCAATCAAAGTTTCATATCTACAACATTTTCTTTAGTTGCATTTCGATCGTGATCGTGAAAACCTTAAAAACCCATTAAAAATTTTAACTTGAATCGCGACTTATTTAAAAAGCGCTCCGGTGATTTTTTGTTGTTTTTTGATTTTTCTCATCTATAAGCATTGTAGTTTCAGAATCCGCAAAAACCTCCAAGGTGTAAGCACCTTCCATTTAAAGTTGCTTCAAGAGCACCGTGATATATTTTTGGAATCGCAAAAGAGGGTGGACGGTATGAAAAAGTGTCTAGTTAATGTGAAGAGTTGCAACATTGGAGCCGGTTCTAGAGACGGAATCTCGACGGTAATGCTGAAAAAGGTGAATGAGCCGTCCGGTCAAGTGTATCACTAAAGTATTCAATCTGTTGAGAGTCTCTTTCACCGAAGCTAGGCAAGGATGCCAGCAAAGGTGATTCGTAAAGACCAATTTCAAATTTGTCGTTAGTAAAAAAGACACTTACGGTTTTACTTCTCCCCAACATTAGATATCGCTATCCATATGCCGATCTTCAACATGCATTCCGAAAACAGAACAACAACAGGACTGCACACTTTTTGGAAGGTGCAGCAGTATAAATGTCTATTGGGCAATGATTGATTACAATGTGTAAAATATCTGTACTACTTGTGGTACTGATTCGCATGATACACTCACTAACCAAGCCTACTCAAACAATCCCAGATGCATTGTGTTTAAAGCCCTAGGAAGCATTCATATTAGAGATTTAAACAGTGCCAGGTTAAAAAGAAATGAACTCACGGCTACATAAACAGACAGACAATACGGCAGAAAATTTAGAGTCTATTAAACCATCGCTGTATGCGCGGTTAGGTGGCGTGAACGATACGATGGTACACTGTAACATTTCTTCTAAATTAGGGTAAAATTGATGAGTTAAATCGATCCAGTCACACGGAAAAGTAATTGCATGGCCCAATAAAGAAGGTCATGCAATCGGCAAATTCACCAAAAAATACAACTCTGCACCTTCATTTGTTGTCAAAAGTTGTTGTTGCTGCGAATAAAAATTATTTCGTTTTGATTTTGTTATTATTACTTACTTACTTAGCTGGCCCATTACAGAACATTTGTTCTATAGGCCGAACTAAGAAGAGATATCCATTCCTCTCTATTTGTTGCTTTGCACTCTGGAATACCGCGCCTTTTCATCTCATCATCCACTTGTTTGCGCCATCTATTCCTTGGCTTGCCAATTCTGCGTGCACCGCCATGTGGCATGTATTCATACGCCTTTTTAGCGGGTTCATCATCGCTCATTCTTATGATATGGCCTAGCCAACGCAATCGCTGCATCTCGATACGTTTAACTATATTGATGTCGTTGTATAGCAGATACAGCTCGTGGTTCATGCGACGTCGATATTCACCGTCAACGCAGATTGGTCCGTAGATCTTTCGAAGAATTTTTCTCTCAAACACACCAAGCACTGCCATGTCTGCTTGCGCAAGTACCCAGGCTTCGGAGCCATACATCAGCACGGGTAGTATCAGTGTTTTGTAGAGCGTTAGCTTTGTTTTTAAACTGCTTACTTAAACCAAAGTAGCATCTGTTGGCCAATACAATTCTTCTTTTTATTTCACAACTGATGTCGTTTGTTGTGTTTACGGAGGTGCCGAGGTAGACGAAGTCTTTTGCTACCAACCTCCACAGTCGGTCCGAGCTCAATGGACGCATTGCGCGTCGACACCATCAACTTGGTCTTCTCACCGTTTACCGCCAGACCCACTTTAGCAGATTCTCCTTCGACCTTTATAAAGGTATCAGTTACTTCTTTTACTGATCGGCCCATGATGTCTATATCATCAGCATAAGCAAGTAACATGTGACTATTGGTGTAGATTGTGCCACTGTTTTTGACGTTTGCCTCTCGTATAACCTTTTCTAGCAGGATGTTGAAGAGGTCCCACGAAAGGCTGTCTCCTTGTCTGAAACCTCTTTTGGTACCAAACTCTTCGGAGAGGTTCTTTCCTGTTTTAACTGAGGACCTCGTGTCAGTTAAAGTCATTTTACAAAGCCGGATGAGCTTTGCGGGAATACCAAATTCAGACATGGCTTGGAATACCTTTGAACGCAGCGGGCTGTCGAAGGCTGCTTTATAATCGACAAAAAGGTGGTAGGTGTCGATCTGCATCTCTTGGGTCTTCTCCAGGATTTGCCGCAGGGTAAATACCTGGTCAATGGTGGACTTGCCAGGTCTAAAGCCGCATTGGTATGG
Organism: Musca autumnalis; assembly: GCF_047663935.1. NCBI lineage: Eukaryota > Metazoa > Arthropoda > Insecta > Diptera > Muscidae > Musca > Musca autumnalis. The sequence goes on from NW_027411755.1 coordinate 235,133,022, forward strand.
TCCAATTATCTCGTTGACCATAGGCTTTAGACGTTCGCACAATATCCCCGACACGATCTTGTAGGCAATAGGGAGTAGACTTATGCCCCTATAGTTAGAGCATACAGTCTTATCTCCCTTCTTGTGGACGGGGTACAGGATACTCAGGTTCCAATCGTCGGGTACTCGTTCTTCCTGCCAGATGGTGCTAACTAGCTGATGAATACACCTTATCAGCGTGTCGCCTCCGGTTTTGAACAGCTCGGCTGGTGCCTTATTATTCTTCAGCCGATTTATTGCTGTCTTTACCTCATCTTGGCTGGGCGGTATACATTCAATACCATCTTCTGATATTGGATCTGTGGTATCTTCGCCGTCTTCACTGCTATCGGATACCAACAGTTTGGGAAAATGTTCTTTCCATATCCTGAGCACACTATCTGTATCAGTTACCAAATTACCTTGTTGGTCTCTACAGGAGGATATGCCTGTACCAAAGCCATCAGTTTGATGCTTCACTCTTTGGTAGAATTTTCGGACTTCGTTCTGTCCCCTGTACATCTCTATTTGTTCACACTCCCTCTTTTCCATCTCTCTCTTTTTCCTGCGGAAAAGACGTTTCTCCTCTCTCCTTTTCTCCCGATACCTCTCTACGCGTTGCTACTGATTGTAAAGAAGCCCTATATGCCTCATTTTTTTCTTCAGTAGCAGCACGGCACTCCCGATCATACCAAATCATATCCAAGTAATGATTTTGCGGCTGTTTGCATGGAGTGGGCAATATTTTGCCATTGTGCTGATGTGTTATCGGGACGAGAAGCGCTTTCATTAAGCAATTGGGTCAGTTGAGTGGAATATGCTGTGGCTATCTGTTGTGTTTGCAGCTTAGCGATGTCCAACTTTCGTGTTGTGTCTGTCCGTGCTTTATTTGCAACGTTTAGACGGGTACGTACCTTTGCTGCAACGAGGTAATGGACCGAATCTATGTTTGCTCCTCGGAACGATCGTATATCCAACACGCTCGATGAATGTCTTCCATCTATCACAACGTGATCAATTTGATTTATTGTTCTTTGGTCTGGAGACAGCCAAGTGCCGTGGTACTGCTAACTACCATGTTTTTTGTCGCTGCGAAGTCTATCACTATGTAGACTGAATTTCCCGACTGTTTGTCCTAAGATATTCTCCTTTTCAATTTTGGCATTAAAATCGCCTAGAACAATTTTAATGTCATGGGCAGGACTAGGGCAGGTTACTAGCCCGACGCCCAAACCCAAGTTTTTTACGTTCTTATGGGTGAACGCGCGGCACATGTTAGCTCACTACCTTTAACGGGTGTTAAAGGCAGCTCCCCAGGTGACACCACGGGGAGGTCAGTATCCACTTGAGGTGAGAGAGGGACCAAGATAAATCCTGGACTTTACCATGTTAAAGCCGGTCAGGACCGTTCCTTGGTATCTTTCATCCCCTACGTCACCCTCGGGCCGCATGGAGGTTCTCGCAGATCCGGAAGGCCAAAGCTTCGTTGGAGCGAACAAGTGAAACGAGATATCATAAAACTACATATCGCAGATTGGGAAAATACAGCAGCAAACAGAGAGGATTGGAGATTTTTTCTTAGTTCGGCTTATGGAACAAATGTTCTTTAAAAGGCCAGCTAAGTAAGTATACTTGGGGTCTACAACCGTTACTTCGATGAGGCACATTTTGTCCGTATGAAAGTGTATATACCCCCGTTAGCATAAATGCTGAGGGTATAAGTATAATCAAAATAAGTAAAACCCCGTTATGTTAGGCCGGAACTAATTTGTTATACCATCCTACATAATACATTCTGAAATAAAATTGAATAATTAGTTTTCTTTCCTGTCGAAAATTTTAGGTGGAGATATTTTATAATCATGTATACACAAATGCCAAAATTAGATCAGCAAATAACCTAAAAATGCCTTCAATCGAGTGGCAGGCACCCTGAAAAATTTTGGTGAAAGAGTTTTGTGAGCACTGGGAACCTTAAATATCAAATTGCAGATAGTTCGGTCACCAAATGTAGCTAAGCTCCTCAAACCATCTAAAATCGGGCAGTAGCTTTATAAGGGGGGTATACCAAAACATGGACCTGTGTTGACAGTTTTTGTTGGAGAAGTTTCGTGACCACAGAGAACCTCAAGTGTCAAAGTATAGAGAGTTCCGTCAAAAAATGTAGATGATCTCCTCAAAACACCTAAAATCGGTATATGAGGGCTATACAAAAACATAGACCTATGTTGACAATTTTAAGTGTAGAAGTTATCACCGAGAACAACAAATTTCAAATTACAGCTAGTTCGGTTTACAATTATAGCTAAAATCCCTGATGATGATGATGACGATCGTCGAGGACGATCGAAATATCGGTAAAATAAAGTGATACATTAAAACCAACTACAAATTGTTGTTTTTATGTTCCATGACCTCAAGCCAAACCAAAACACCAAGAAGAATAAGTCCAAAGGTCAACTATAATACAAAATAAAATTGAAAATTGAAATTGAAAATTGGGAGGTATCGTTATACGGAGGCTATACCAAAACATGGACCTATGTTGAAATTTTTGGTGAAAAAGTTTTGTGAATACTAAAAATCTCAAATGTCAAATTTCAGCTTGTTCGGTAAAAAGTTATAGGTAAAATTTTTAAAATGGCGAAAATCGGATGGTACTGTTATGTAATTCAAAACAATTTAATTGTTATTCGAGAATTCCATTTGTAATTCGATTTATTCCATTTGCAATCCGAATAATTCTATTTGTAATTTAAGTTATTCCATTTGTAATAAGAATTATTTCATTTGTAATTCGAATTATTTTATTTGTAATTCAAATTATTCCATTTGAAATTCGAATTATTCCATTTGTAATTTTGAACAAAAAATTTCGAACTACAAATGAAATGTTCCGAATTACAAATGAAATAATTCGAATTTCGAATTACAAATAAAAAAATTCGTATTATAAATGAAATAATTCAAATTACAAATAGAATAATACGAATTTCAAATAAAATAATTCGAATTACAAATAACATTATTCCAATTACAAATAGAATAATTCGAATAACAAATGGATAAATCGAATTACAAATGGAATTCTCGAATTACAAATAAAATGTTACGAATAACATATGGAATTCTCGAATTACAACTAAAATGATTCGAATTACATCTGAAAAAGGTGCATACCAAAACATGGACCTGTGTTGTCAATTTTTGGTGGAGAAGTTTTGTGACTACTGGGTATCTCAAATGTCTAATTACTGGTTAGAATTTCAAAATACCCAAAACCGGTAGGTACCGTTATGTGGCGCTTATCATAAAAAATGGACTTATAATGAACATTTTTAGTGGAGAGGTGCTGTGACCACTAATAACCTCAAATGTCAGCTAGTTTGATAAAAAATGAAGCTTATATCCTCAATATACCGAAAATTCAAAACGTGGGTGGTTATAGTCCATCTTCGAACTTAATCTGTCTATCGAAAAAACACACTCGGGTACAAAAATATAGCGTTCTAACAAATATTGTGGACGATAGCGTGATTACAACAGACGGACATGGGCAGATCGACTTAGCATTTTTCCCTGATGAAAAGTATATATTTTTGGGATCGCAAAAGAGGGTGTAGTGAATAAAAAATGTCTAGTTAATGTGAAGAGTTGCAACAATGGAGCCTAGAGACAGAGACAGAATCTCCACGGTAATGCTGAAACAGCTAAATGAGCCGACCAGTCAAGTATATCACTAGTGTACTCAATCTGTTGAAAGCCACTTTCATCGATGACAGGCAGGGATACCACCGAAGGTGATTCCTAAAGACAATTTTCAAATTTGTCGCCAGTAACAAAGACACTTATGGCTATACTTCTCCCCAACATTAGATATCGCTATCCATTTGCCGATCATAAACATGCATTCCGCAAATATAACAACAACAGGACTGCATACCATCTCCGTACATATCAACGGAGCACCTAACCCGAACAGGCTTTGACATAGAACCACTTGCCTTATCAAAAGTCGTTTATATAGTCAACAACGCTACATTGTTTGAGGACATCGCCTGTTTAACCTCTAGCTTTCCGGCATTTCATTATTTAGAGTCGATTAAACCATGTCGATTAAAGCATGGCGTGCACGATAACTTGTCGGCACTAATTAAATTTACAGATATGGCTAAACTCTTCAAATCATAATATTTTTTTGAACCTACTTGCTTGTCTGAAACCTCTTTTGGTACAAAACTCTTCGGAGAGGTTCTTTCCTATTTTAACTGAGGATCTCATATCAATAAAAGTCATTTTACAAAGCCGGATGAGCTTTGCGGGGATACAAAATTCACACATGTGTTGGAATAACCTTGAACGCAGCGGGCTGTCGAAGGCTGCTTTATAGTCGAAAAAAGGTGGTAGGTGTCGATCTGCATCTCTTGGGTCTTCTCCAGGACTTGCCGCAGGGTAAATATGTGGTCAATGGTGGACTTGCCAGGTCTAAAGCCGCATTGGTATGGTGCAATTATCTCGTTGACCATAGGCTTTAGTCGTTAGCACAATATTCTTGACACAATCTTGTATGCAATAGGGAGTAGATTATGACCCTATAATTAGAGCATACAAACGTATCTCCTTTCTTGTGGACGGGACACGGGATACTCAGGTTCCAATGATGAATACACCTTATCAGCGTGTCGCCTCCTGTTTTGAAAAGCTCGGCTCGTAAGCCATCGGCTCCTGCTGCCTTACTATTCTTCAGCCGGTTTATTGCTGTCTTTACCTCATCTTGGGTGGGCGGTATACATTCAATACCCTATTCTTGGATAGGATCTGTGGTATCTTCGTCGTCTTCGCTGCTATTGGATACCAACAGGTTTGAAAAATGTTCTTTCCATATCCTGAGCACACCGTCAGCAAGTTATCAAATTACTGTACTGGTCTCTACAGGAGAAGGTGCCTGTACCAAAGCCATCAGTTTGATGCTTCACTCTTTGGTAGAATTCGGACATAATTCTGGCTCCTGTACATCTTGATTTTTTCACACTCCCGCTTTTCCTTCTCTCTTTTGCTGCGGAAAACACGTTTCTCCTTTTCTCCCGATATCTCTCTCGTGCGCTACGCGTTGCTACGAATTGTAAAGTAGCCCTATATGCCGCATTTTACTCTTCGGTAGCAGCAGGACTCTCCTTTCCTCTCTCACTCCTCGACACACCTGAACATATCATAGATTCCTTGGTGGAGGTCTCTGGTATCCAAGTATGGATTTTGCGGCTGTTTGCATGGAGTGGGCAATACTTTGCCATTGGGCTGATATGTTATCGTGATGAGGAGTGCTTTGGTTAAGCAATTGGGCTAGTTGGGTCGAATATGCTGTGGCTATCTGTTGTGATTGCAGCTTACCGATGTCTTCTAGGATAGGATCTGTTCGTACTTTGTTCAGGTGCGTACCTTTGCTGCAAGAAGGTAGTGGTCCGAGTCTATGTTTTCTTCTCGGAACGAACGCACATCCAACACGCTCGATGAATGTCTTCCATCTATCACAACGTGATCAATTTTATTTCTTGTTTTCTGATCTGGAGACAGCCAGGTGCCCTTATGGATGTCGAGATGTTGACATCTGGTGCTGTTAACTACCATGTTTTTTGCCGCTGCGAAGTCTATCAGCCTCATACCATTGTCAGATGTTCCACTGTGGAGACTGACCTTTCCGACTGTTGGGCCAAAGATATTTTCCTTTCCAATTTTGGCATTAAAATCGCCTAGAATAATTTTAATGTCATGGGCAGGGCAACGGTCATATGGTTCTTCTAAGGGCTCATAAAATATATCTTTGGTCAGTTCGTCCTTGTCTTCAGTGGGAGCATGAGCGCAAATAAAGCTGGTGTTGAAGAATTTTGCTTTTATTCGAATTGTAGCAAGTCGTTCATTCACTGGTGTGAAGCTGGAGACTGGGTGTTTAACCTATGACCAACTACAAATCTACAACCAAACTCATGCTTTATGTCATACCAGCTATAACACAGTGCGTCCCCTTTAGGTGTTATAGTGACGCCTTTCCCATTCCATCGTATTTCCTGTATGGCAGTAATGTCGGCCCTGTACTTTCCAAGTACATCTGCCAATGCGTAAACTGCACATTCTCTATAAAGAGTGCGAACATTCCAGGTGGGGTCGTCAACTTTTGAGGGATTTGTTTTTTTTTTTCGTTTTTTCACAGTATGATGCTTTTTGTAGGGGAGGTTTACTAACCCTGCGCCCAAACCCAAGCTTTTAACGTTCTTACGGGTGAACGCGCGGCACATTTAACGGATGTTAAAGGCAGCTACCCCTGATGACACCACGGAGAGGTCAGTGTCCACCTGAATCCGGAATTCTATGAGAAGTTTTTGACGATTGGTATATGATTGCGTTCTGAAAATTCATAACAACTTATAATGACCATATGGGCCGACTAACATATAATGCCAGGTGGGTACAATATTTACTATTAAATAAAACCAAATGTAGCATAAAAACTTTAAGACGCTGTTGATATATGAAAATTTTCTATGTCACAATTCCGTAAATTTCCTTACCATCACATAATGACAATTTGTCGGATGGAAGAAAAATATTTTTCTTTAACAAGTAAGAAACGACTATAGACGGACAAGACTGACCATGACCCTATACCACTATATCTCCGCAGAATTTCTTTTTCATAATTGCGACTTGTTGCTTCCATCCGGTCACATATACATAGCATTCATTAATAGAAGGTCCAAGAAATAAATTGTGTATTCTACAAAAAAATTATGGAGATCGGTACCACCGAAAGTGTCTGAAACCAATATTTCGAGATGTTACATCATTTTTTTTGTAAAACAAACATAATTGTGGTCTAGGACATGGTACATACTAAGAAATGGAATGAGCTTTTCTGCCAAACTCAGGACTAAGAATTTACGAATGATTTGTTTTATCAATGTGTGTCAGTCATATTAATTATAGTTTATATATAATATGTTTTATTTACTCGAAATATACCTAAGAAACCGACATTTCGAGGTATAACATTATGTTTGAGCAAAATTAAAAATTATTCATAAATTTTAAGAAATTTAAAGATCCTTCATTTATTCCGATTTCCTTCAATGTAAAAGCGTGGAATTTCTCTGTCATGGTTTCTCCGCCATGATAACGACAATTTCTTTATAATGAAAGCCACATTTTGTAGCTTGAAATAAAAGTGAGGTTTTTACACACAAAAAGAAAAAAAAAACAAAGGAACCCACCTATATATGTACACTGAAAGAAAAAGCTACGTAATATTATTGAAATCCTACGTTGTATCATTGAAATTTGTCATTGATTTTGAGCCAACGTAGAGCTTTATTGAATAAATGAAAAAAGTTTCATTGAAGTAAAATTAAAAGTGTTATTTAATGTAATGAAACTCCTTCATTTATGCAATGAAACTTTTTTATTAATTCATTTTTTATTAATTATTCATACTCACGTAATAAACAAAAATGAAGTCAATGCTAAATATGTTTATTTATTTATTTATTTATTTATTTATTTATTTATTTATTTATTTATTTATTTATTTATTTATTTATTTATTTATTTATTTATTTATTTATTTATTTATTTATTTATTTATTTATTTATTTATTTATTTATTTATTTATTTATTTATTTATTTATTTATTTATTTATTTATTTATTTATTTATTTATTTATTTATTTATTTATTTATTTATTTATTTATTTATTTATTTATTTATTTATTTATTTATTTATTTATTTATTTATTTATTTATTTATTTATTTATTTATTTATTTATTTATTTATTTATTTATTTATTTATTTATTTATTTATTTATTTATTTATTTATTTATTTATTTATTTATTTATTTATTTATTTATTTATTTATTTATTTATTTATTTATTTATTTATTTATTTATTTATTTATTTATTTATTTATTTATTTATTTATTTATTTATTTATTTATTTATTTATTTATTTATTTATTTATTTATTTATTTATTTATTTATTTATTTATTTATTTATTTATTTATTTATTTATTTATTTATTTATTTATTTATTTATTTATTTATTTATTTATTTATTTATTTATTTATTTATTTATTTATTTATTTATTTATTTATTTATTTATTTATTTATTTATTTATTTATTTATTTATTTATTTATTTATTTATTTATTTATTTATTTATTTATTTATTTATTTATTTATTTATTTATTTATTTATTTATTTATTTATTTATTTATTTATTTATTTATTTATTTATTTATTTATTTATTTATTTATTTATTTATTTATTTATTTATTTATTTATTTATTTATTTATTTATTTATTTATTTATTTATTTATTTATTTATTTATTTATTTATTTATTTATTTATTTATTTATTTATTTATTTATTTATTTATTTATTTATTTATTTATTTATTTATTTATTTATTTATTTATTTATTTATTTATTTATTTATTTATTTATTTATTTATTTATTTATTGTTGAATACCTACACAACAAGACATAAAAATCTTATAATTACAGTGCAGGATTATTTAAGGAATACAATATCCAAAGTTACAGTATCCAAATTTAGGCGTAGAAAAATTATAAAAAATGTAATTACAAATATAAATATGAAAGATTATTACAAATTTAGAGAAATAAAAGATTAGAAAAAAAAATAAAACATTTTTGAAATATTTCATTATTATAAAAGACTGAAAATCCGTTTTTTAAAGAGGAAAGCGTTGCTGATGGTTTGAATGTCATATGGAAGAGTATTCCAAGGACGTATCGCAAAGATGTAGAAATGCCAATCAGATACCAAGCTCTGCCGTATGTGGGGGGTTAGTCGTCTACCTCTTAAGGAACGATTGAAACTTAATTTATCGAAAAGGGTTTTTGGGTTTTGGTTTATTATACCCTATACCACAATGTGGAAAAGGGTATTATAAGTTTGTTTTGGGAAAAATTCATGTAACACCGCGAAATATTCGTCGGAGACCCCCAATGTGGTATACCAATCTTCATATCTCGACGAGATAAAGCGATTTTCCGTCTGTCCATTATAAATTGTAAACACGCTCTAGGCCGCAATTATGGACCGATCATCACGAAATTTTGTATGGAGGTCGGGTTCAGATCAGAATAGATCCCTATTCTTATTGGTGATGATCGTGAAATATTTAGCGGGTGAAATGGGCCAAAAACATAATATTTATCCAATTTTCTAGCGGCTCTGTACGTCTCAATAATAGTCCGATCAACGCGTAATTTTAAATAAGGTAAGAGTATATCACAAAGGAGAAGCTTGCAATTTGAGATGGCGATAGGATAATATTTAGAGGGTTAAATGGACCAAAACTTTTGTGTGAAAAATGTGAATATTGTAAATATACAGCTTATATCTTGATTCCTGGAAGTGACATTCCGGACAAGTGAGATATACTTGAAAGTGGAACGCTTGACCTTTCAATTGATGCCAATTATATTGGTGTGCATGATCAGATAACAGAGTTACAGCCTAATATATTCCGTTATTTGTTTGTAGTGTAATAATAAACTCGCTAGAAGTCGCAATTATACATCAATAGTCACGAAATTTTGCACCGGGTAAGAGTATAGGTCGAAAAAGATGCATACAATTTTTAATGATGATCTGATATTCTTTAGCGGGTGAAATGGACCATTACTTTTGTAAGAAAGATAAAAATTTTATTTTTGGTCGATATTTTAATTCCTTGAGGACATATATATTTCGCAAAGTAGCCTACATATGGCAAAAAACTACTGACCTTTCCTCTGATGTAAATTGCAATAAAGTGTTTGCTAGATAACGGGCCTACTGCCAAATATATAATGGATTCTGTGTAGAGAACCACATTTTTATCCCATGCTACATATTGTCTCTCCAAAAGTTTATGTAACAACACGAAATATTCGTCCTAGACCCCATATTTGGTATGCCAAAATTCATATCTCGACGAGATAAAGCGATTTAGCGATGTGTGTCCGTCCATTAAAAATTGTAAACAAACTTAAGGCCGCAATTATGGACCGATTGTAACGAATTTTTTAAGGAGGTTGGGTTCGGGCCAGAATAGAAATGATTAGTTTTTGGTGATGATCGTGAAATGTTCAGGGGATGAAATGGACCAAAAACAAAATTTTAACCAATTTTGTAGCGGCTCTGTAGGTCAAAATAACAACCCGCAAAATTTTGAACAAAGTTTGAGTTTATGATGAAGAAGAAGCGTACAAACCAACGTGAAGATCAGGGAATACTTAGCGGGTTAAATGGACTGAAACTTTTGTGTGAAATTGGTAAAAATTTCAATAACGTAGCGGTTAAACAACGGAAGTAGTAGTACTACATAAGTGGGTTTCATTACATTTTAGTTTGTGTGAACTAAATTTTCCTTTCCTGCTACAAAAATGTCTTTGTCATGCTAGATAACTTTGGTTTTGGTCATAAGTATTATACATTACATCTTTGATATTTCATAATTAAATTTTCACAATCATTGAATATAAGTTCCGTGGAGGGCGATTGTCCAGGGATAGTGGTATAGGGTATCCCATGGTCGGCTCCGTCCGACTATAGACTTTTCTTACTTGTTATAATTTTATGTAAGAAAATTAAGGTTCGAATTCGCAGATATGTGTCAAAAGTGCAGCCGTAGATTGGTTTTGCAAAGATTGAAATGTGTTGGGATCTTCTCAAGCCATAAACATAACGAGTAATATCATTAAACGTAACGTTTAATTTACCTTGACTCAACGAGTCGCAGTTGGCAAAAAGTTCACACCCATAAATTAGACCTGGCACTAGATAAGTTTTAGCCAGTAATTGTTTTATTTCATTTTATTACAATTAGTTTTGACCATTAATACAACAAGTCATATTTAATACCTCAGGTATCAAGCACATTAATGATAATATCGGGCGTTGTCATCTGTAAGTAAAATTGAAACAATAAACAAATTGCTAACAAATTGACTGGTTTCTAAACAATAACTTACCTCCAAATTTTGCCGCTAAGTCATCCACTGTGTACGTCCACGATGTTAGGATACAGAATTTTTTCTTAAGGGGGTATCATTGGATTTTCTGTTCATTATCTCCATTGCAACTATAAGTGAAAATTAAAAAAGTAAATAAACGAACACATAAAAAGTACAAAAAATAATTTAACCAATATTTGAATTTTCATTTCACATTATTAAACACTTCGTACTTACGTTCAGCGAAGTTGAATTGTCCTTTTGAGCGTTGTCATCTGTTAGCAAAATTGAAAACCATAAAACAATTTTTAGTAATTTACATTGTTTTCTTTCTAAACATTAACTTACCTTAAACTTTGCCGTTGGACAGAAAACTATACAACAATACAACATTTTCTTTTTCTAAGTGAAAGATGCTTCGTTGGCCAATGGTAACAGTTTCTCCGCCATTCCACTCATCTTTAGATTTTCTATTGAATGCTTCCATTATAAGAAAAATATAAATGAAACTTCACTTAAAGGAACATCTGAATACCTAAAAAATAATATTTACATTCCCTTTTCATGTTAAACACATCACTGTTTTTATACCCTCAGCCTTTAGGCTAAGAAGGGTATATACACTTTGATACGATGAAAATGTTTCTCATCGAAATAATGGTTTTAGACCCCAAGTATGTTTGGACGAAATGTGTTTCAGACAATTTGGAGTCGATCTAGCCATGTCCGTCCGTCTGTCTCTCTGTCCTACTGGCTGGAGCGCACGATAACTCTCGAACGGATGATCCGATTCGGTTCAAATTTTGGCTTACGTAATATTTTGCCCAAACTTAGTTTAAGTTCGAAGATGAGCTACATCGGTCCACTCCTTCCGGTACCTCCCCCACAAAAGTTCGAAAATGTTCGGAAAGTTTGTGCGCACGATAACTCTTTAAGGGAGTGACCGATTTGGTCCATACTTTGTATAGCGTAAACTTTTTACCAGAGTAATATGAGGTTCCAATATGGTCTCAATTGGTCCACTCCTTCGGGTACCTCCCACACAAAATTTCGGAAAGTTGCAAAAAAACACTATGACACGGTGTGAGGTGGTTGGAGCGCAAGATAACTCTCGAACGAATCTGCCGATTCGGTCCAACGTATGGCCTTAGTAATATTTTGCCCAAACATAGTTTAAGTTTGAAGATAAGCCATAGCGGTCCACTCCTTCAAGTACCTTCCCCACAAATGTTCGGAAAAATTGTTCGTACGGTAACTCTTGAAGGGAGTGGCCGAATTGGTCTATACTTTACACATCCTAATACATATATCTACCAGATATAGATCAGGTTCAAATATGGACTATATTGTTCCACTCCATCCGGTACCTCCCACACAAAATTTCGGATAAGTTCACTTTAAGACCTAATATCGAATCACTTTGATTTTTGTTGAAGCAACTTGTATTCGCTGCTTCAATTACGATGGTAAAATTTTTTTAGGGGCAAGTCCATACTTCTTGAGCAAACAGCCCGAAGAGTGGAGATCCACTTCCATAACGGTCAATGTCAATCCATTCCTTTTAGTATCTCCTTTTGATCTTTAATCCTAATCAAAATGTTTGTCGGTTCAAATGCCCAAAATTTTAAAAACCCCCTAAATACATACGTATTTTGGGGAAAAATTGTTTCAATATACACAGGCTGAGGGTATATCTCTGTCGGTAAAGCCGACTAATACTTTTTTACTTGTTAAAGTTGAAAACACCAGACGTAAAATAATTTTTTTTTTCTTGTTATGTTTTCATTAAGCTTTTAGACCTTTGGTATTTGAAGCAAATAAAACAAGAAGATTATTGCTTTTTATTCCCGACGTTTCGTCGCTTTTTTGGCGACTTCCTCTGGGGAATTCGTCTATTTAAATAAAATAAGTTTATTTTTACATTACATCAAATCAGTCACAATAATGATTTACAAATATAAACTTACGATATATTTAAAAATCGCTTACATTAGAAATAATGAATATGAAACCACCTTCAAATGAATCTTCCACTGTATATTTAATAGCAATCCCATAGCACGAACTGATGTTGTCGGTATCTTCTTTTAGATTTATCGTTTTCTCTATGTTTTGTTGAATTCTCAAACTTTCAAGCATCAGTCGTTTCTTTTCGACTCTCTCCTTGTCTAATATTGTGACATTTTCAAAGTCAGGAGAGTGGCCTGTACTCACTGCATGTTGTGCTAAGGCTGTTGTCTCTTTTTGTTTATCTATGTCAGCTTTATGTTCTCCTACTCTAGTTCCTAACGTTCTTTTTGTTGTCCCTATGTAAATTTTTTGACAACTCTCGTTCATTTTCCCTTTACAAGGGATTTGGTAAACCACGTTGTTTTGTTGTTGTTTGTCAATTCGACTTTTTGTGTTTGTGAATATTGTATTTAGTGTTGCATTCGGCCGGTAGGCAAAGTTTATGTTGTTGGTTTTTATGACTTCTCTTAATTTTAAGCTGTCAAACAGACCAGGAATATAGGGAACACCGAAGAAATTTTTTTGTGGTTGCGTTTCGTTCATTTCCCTTGTGTTTATATTTTTATTTGTTGTTATTTTTTCATGTTTCATTTTTCTTTTTGTTTCTTCTATCAAGGAATTGATAATGTTGGTGGGGAAACTATTGTTTTTAAGAATATTCGTTATTATTTTTTTTTTCATCCACACTTGTCTGTGTCAAAAACTAAACCAATGTTCTTGAACATCTTTGATGTAGCTAAGAAAGCGGTGGTTGTTTTGCCAACACGTGTTTTTTTCTGCTCGTTAAATACACACACAACCACAAATGGAATGGAAATGGAAAATTCGGACAATACATCCGATGTCTGATCCGAAATCGTAACGTTATCTTAACGAATGTTGTATGAAGTGGTTGACATATTTTCGGAACGAAATGTCGGAGCGACAACGTATAGATTTAGTAACGAAATCTGAAGAAAATCCTTGGGAAATTCGGAAAGGAAATTCCTTTTCGACATTCGTTCCGAAATCGGAACGAAATCGGTACAAAATTTGAACTATTTCCGCTCCGAAAAATCGTTTATAAATCGGAACGAAATCTGAATGATGTTGCTTCCGAAATTGTTCAGACTTGTCGGACATCCGACATTTGGAACATAATGGAACGTTTCATAGCATCAATGAAAAATAATCAATGAAACCCGTTCATTGATACAACGAAGCATTTTTCTTTCAGTGTATATAAGGGAGCAGTTCCGTTATCAAACTGCCGCATTATTACAATAAGCAGAAAGTAAAATATAAACAGTTAATATTGTCTACATAAGTTAGTTGGCAGAAATAAACCTCCAGAAATTGAAATATGGACTAAAACTTGAATTTAAATAATTTTCCCACAAAATTTATTACCAACTTCATACGCTAAACACATCACCATCATCCAAAATTATTCATTGACCTAAACTCTTACCTCGTGCAAAATTTTGTTAGCATTGAACTATAACTACGACATTTTCGTGATTATAATAAACTACGCACTGTGAGTTCCCTTTATGCATTAGGCTGTAACTCTGCCATCTGACAACCTACGTCAACATAATCAATGACATCAATGGAAAGGTCAAGAGTTCGTCTTACAAATATCACTTACAGGCCGAAATGGGTCTTCCAAGAATAAAGATACAGGCTGTACATTAGCAATTTTTACAATTTTCACACAAACGTTCTGGTCCATTTAACCTGCTAAATATTATCTGATCATCCTATAGGATTGCAAGCTTCTTCTTTGTCATGAACTCAAGCCTAATTCAAAATTTCTCGTCGATTGGACTATTGTTGAGACCTACAGAGCAACTTCAAAATCGGGTAAAAATTTTGTTTTTGGTCCATTTCACCCGCTAAATATTCCACGATCATCACCAATTAAAATAGCGATATATTCTGATGTGAAACCGACATCAGTACAAAATTTAGTGACGATCGGTCCATAATTGCGGCCTGGAGTTTGATTACAATTTATAATGGACAGACTGGCACATGGACGGACGGACACACATCGCTGTATCGCTTTATCTCGTCGAGATATGAAAAATGGTATACCACATTGGGGGTCTACGACGAATATTTCGCTGTGTTACATTAATTTTTAACAAAACAAACTTATAATACCCTTCCCGCATTGTGGAGTGGGGTATAAAAATTGTGTTGAAAATTTTTAAAAAATTAAGAAAATATAGTAATTATTCGAATCCCACTACCAAATAGGACTTAAAATGTTTGCAATTAATCGAAGTTTAATACAAAAAACTTTCAAGAAAATCGAAAAGCACAATTATTGATAAAAATTGATTTTAAATATTAAATCGCAAAAATTTCACCCAAGCCCACTGTACAACAATTTTTTCTATTTTTTATTAGATTGCTGATAAAACAAGAAAAAAAATGTATACCCTCAGCATTTATGTAACGATGTACCTCATCGAAAAAATCGTTTTAGATCCCAAGAATGTTTGAATGAAATCCGTTTCAGACAATTTGGAGTTGATTTAGCCATGTCCGTCCGTCGGTCATGATAACTCTCGAACGGATCAACCGATTCGGTCCAAAATTTGGCTTTTGTAATATTTTGTCCAAACTTCGAAGATGGGTTATATCGGTCCACTCCTTCCGATACCTCTCCCACAAAAGTTCGAAAATGTTCGGAAATTTTGTGCACACAATAATTCTTGAAAGAAGTGAGCGATTAGGACATGTAAAAAATGTACCAATATTTTTTACACGTCCTAATATATATTCCACACATAGATTAGGTTTGAATATGGACAAAATTTCGGAAAAATTCAGTTTAGGACCAGCTCTCGAATGACTTTAATTTTTGTTGTAACAACTTGTTTTCACTTCCCCCATCCGACGATACAAGTTTCATCGGGCAAGTCCATACCTTCTGAGAACATAACCGGAAAGTTGCAAAAAACCCCTATAATACCGTGGGTAGTGTTTGGAGCGCAAGATAACTCTCGAACGGATCGGCTGATTCGGTCCAATATTTGGCCTTGGTAATATTTTGTCCAAACTTATTTTAAGTTTGATGATAAGCCATATACGTCGACTCCTTCTGGTATCTCCCCAACAAAAGTAAAAAAATGTTCGGAAAAATTGAGCGCACAATAACTCTTGATAGTTTACATCGAAAAAATCTTAAATTTTTTTAAACTACATGAAAGATTTTTGGTACATGGATTGAGAAAAAATTCCAGACACTAAGTTAGGCTATTGCGCACAATAGTTATGGCGGTTTCAATTCGGATTATATAAAAAAAAACTTATAAAAACGCTTCACTATATGGTGATACATTGTTAATTTATGACTTCCTACGTACTATATGTTTACTGCGGTCCCATAACTTTATAGAAAATGTTGTAAATTTTCGCGAAAATTAAGAAAGAATTCAAAAATTTGGTAGTTTGCAACTTACTTTATTAAATTCATGTTGTTTATGCATCTTAAAAATATGCACGTAATCTAAACATCGCGAAGATTCAAATGAAGCCAAACCCATAAAAATCTGCTTAGCGGTTTGTATATTATAGTAAAATCCAAAACATATATTGAGCAAATTTAGAAAATTTGTAAGAAAAAAATATTTTAAAATTTATTTTGTGAGTTTGTTGAAGATATTGTAGGAAAATAATTCGAAGTTATTCTTCTATTTTAGTTAATTTTCAGATAAGAAACGAGCATATTTTTGTAATAAATTCTCAGGATTTACTTTGACCGCTAAGATGTAGCATCAACTACAGTCTAGTGTGCAAAAAATTTGCACAATCAACCATGAAAAATAAAACATTGATCTAAACCTATTTCAATAAAATCCATCAGAACCATTTATGTACATTCATAATCAATTTTTGGGATAAATCGGATACAGCTTCCATACCGCTAATCTTTTTAAACCTCTGTTTCCGCAAAGAGCGTGTGATGTGTTGGCTTCTTAACTAAGAAAGAGACGATTAGAAACCGCGATTAGATCCACAATATTTACAAAAATATTTTTCGCAAATTTATAAATATTTGCAGTAGCCGTTCCCGCCGTTCTATTGGATCGATTTTCACGATATATGTTTTATATGATCCAAACCGCCAAAAAACTAAAATATTGCAGGGTTCCAGGCCAATCAATAAGATATTGTAGGTACTGTACCCTAAAAATAGTTTTTTTAGAAAAAATACCGCACCGAATTTTGGCTTTGGCAGCCGATTAATGTGATGCTGCCTGTGCTACATAGTCTTTATACATATTAAGTTATCCGAAATCGCGAGTATTTTAATCCTATGAATGCTTTTTTGAAATACCAGAATGCGCGTCGCAGACAGATCAAAAATACAAAAAACACCTAAAATCCGGCTTCAAAATGTTTGCGTCCATAAATGGTGGATGGAGGTTTTGAGAAGTCATACATTAGAAATGGAATCTTAATGTGGTATTCCTCTACTTTTACTTTGAATGGTTTAACCAGCAATCGAATAACAACCTAAAAACCTCGTTAGCTTCAATGTTAAATTTGTTTGCCAAATTTTTGAGCTTTTTTAAAAACACTTATTTTGATCCAGCAATAGTCATAGTTACTGGAAAACTACTGTAGTTCGCGTATTATAATAGTCCAAGCTTTGGCTTCAAGGAAACTATTTTTTTACTTGGCTCGTAATATTTTGCCCAAATTAAATTTAAGTCATATCGGTACCTGCGACATAAAAGTTCAAAATTTTTCGCTTAAATGGAGCATTCGATATCTTTCGAAGGGAGTAAACGATTCGGTCTAACCTTTGTGTATCGTAATATTTCTTCCAGACAAAGATCAAACCTAAAATGGATTATATCGAATCCTTCAAATATCGTAATATTACTTGCAAGTTAGACCAAGGTACCTCCAACACACAAGTTCAACATAACCCCATTTTAAAGACTGTTCGAGGATTTTTTGGACATTTTGTTGTAGACAAAGCTTTTAAAACTATGGCGACCAACTGAAATAGCTTATGGGCGCGATAACTATCGAGAAGAGTGACTCTCCAAATAAGATCCATTTCCAAAATGGACTATGTCGGGGAAAATATTTTGGTTGTGTAGCCGGTTTTCGATCTGTTCATAGTAGCAAATTCACACAGGCTGAGGGCACATATCCGTCAGAATAGGCGACTGATACTTTTTTACTTATTTTCCAGAAATTAAAATTCACGATTTTTTTAGTTCGTTTCAAACCGTTTACAAGTGGTCAATCGGCAAGGGTGGATTCCTTGTTGATTAATTTGTTTATTATAAACGAATAATTATGTGGGGTTCAGTAAGGATCGATTATTTTTTGTCAAAACTATGTAACATTTGAAGCAATACAGTTAACTTTGGAAACATTTAAATTCTAGTTCGAATAAGTCCAATCGAACTATCTAATCGTACAATTAAGAAAAAAATATAACGCTTCTCTTGTAAAATTATATTAAAAGTAGAGAATACCGCCGGAACAACAATCATGGATTTTTTTTTCGACTTATAGCATTTTATTAGGATTTAGATAAGAGTTTGCCGATTGGTTTCTGATAAGAGTAAGCTGATTGGTTTATTCGTATTCAAACTAAAGTGCAAACTGCTTTAGTAAAACAGTGCTTTGTAGGCGGGCACTTATCAAAAAACTAAGCAAGATTTTTCAACAGAAAAACAGCAGAAGGTAGCTCAAGGTGTAGCCTTTCAGTTAAAAAGTCTTCTAAGAAGTTTTTGGTAGATTTTTTGTAAAAAATCATGAAAAATTTATTTTTTATGCTTAATAAGTGGCCATAACCCCTTAAAATAGCTTTACGAAACGATGCACAACATTGTAAATTTTCATTATTTTTGGTCAAGTTGGGCCCCCACGAATTGAAATCCAGCGTACGTCCCTGTCCTAATATATCTACCAAATATATATCAATCTGGACTAAATTTGTCCACTACTTCGAGTTCGGTCCCACACAAAATTTCGGATAAGTTTACTTTAATACCTGCTCTCGAATTACTTTGATTTTTGTTGAAGCAATTTCCATTCGCTCCCTTAATTACGCCTGTAACAGTTTTTTCAGGCGCAAGTTCATACTTCTTGAGAAAACAGCCCGAAAGATTCAAAAAACCCCTATGGAACCAAATGTAGTGGTTGGAGAGCACGATAGCTCTCGAACAGATCAACGAATTTGGTCCAAAATTTGGCCTTCGTTCTATTTTGTCCAAACTTAGTTTCAGTTTGAAGATGGGCAATACCGGTCCACCACTTTCAATACATCCTCCCAATACTTAAAAATATTACTAAACTGGAATGCACGATATCTCTTGAATAGCTCATATCCTTTCCTTAGGGTACTCCCCCCACAAAAAATCAATATTTGTATCTAAGTGCAGTTTAGGGTCTATTGGAAGATCCTTTTGAAATGTATACCAATGCCGTTCGTTGTGGTCCTGTTTGAAGCGATATTATGTTTTCCATGGACAAGTCCATGTTTCCTGGCATACCAGCCCAAATGTTTTACGATGACCCACTGTAATGACTAGTGGGCGCGATATCATTCGAAACGGTATGACTCCCAAAATAGGATCCACTTCCATGGTGGACCAAGTCTGTACATTCCTTTAAGTACTTCCTCCACAAAACTAATCCACATTTTTGTTGGT
The DNA here is from genome assembly GCF_047663935.1 of Musca autumnalis. NCBI lineage: Eukaryota > Metazoa > Arthropoda > Insecta > Diptera > Muscidae > Musca > Musca autumnalis. The sequence continues at coordinate 235,152,753 of NW_027411755.1, forward strand.
AAGCTCAAATGTTCAAAAAGCGCCATCAAATTCTGAAAAGACCCTAAATACATTCGATCTGTCCGTAGATGAAAGTTTTAATTCACATAGGCTGAGGGTATATAACTGTAACTTTTTTACTAGTTTCTATTTGGACAAATATTAATGAACAGAACAAAATTCGATTTTTTCATGGCGCGAAATCTCTGAAACCTTTAGTCGCAAAAAATCTGAAAATATTCTAAAATGTTGTGCCGATAAGCAGCATCAACATTTTGAAAAAGTGTCCGCTTTCAATCAGAAATCCCCATATACACTTTGTTGGTTCTCATGTAATTATTACGGAATGACAAAAATAATATACCCTCCATGGAGGTGAAAGTCTGGGGCACGGAAAATTCCTGTTGGGGAAGAAAGTCCTTAGTGAGTATATTCAGAACCCCGAAGGACAGATCCGCCGTGAGTCGAACTTCGGCGTTATGGCGTGATGAAGTTTTTGCTAGAGACCCTGTAAGCCATCAGGAATTAGCGTTATATCTTTGATTTAGCTTATTTTTGAGATGACATGTCGGCAGTCAAATCGAATGAGGATTATTTTCGTAGAGCACTTCGACTTTCTAACTAGTTTCCTTCGATGTCATTTCGTTTTTTTTGTAACTTTCAGGTTAAGTTCTCAGAAGGTATGAACTTGCCCGTGATGAAACTTTTATCGTCGGATGGGGGAAGTGAATACAAGTTGTTACAACAAAAATCAAAGCGATTCGAGAGCAAGTCCTAAACTGAATTTTTCCGAAATTTTGTGTGGGGCCGAACCCGAAGTAGTGGACAAATTTAGTCCATATTCAAACCTGATCTATATAATTAGTAGATATATTAGAACGTGTAAAAAATTTATCAAATCGCTCACTTCTTTCAAGAATTATTGTGCGCACAAATTTTCCGGACATTTTCGAACTTTTATGGGGGAGGTACCGGAAGAAGAGGACCGATATAACCGATCTTCGAAGTTTGGACAAAATATTACGAAACTAAATTTCGGACCGAATCATTTGATCCATTCGAGAGTTATTATGCGCTCCAGCCAGACGGACGGAATAAATCAACTCCAAATTGTCTGAAACGGATTTCTTCCAAGCATACTTGGGGTCTAAAACGATTTTTTCGATGAGGCACATTTTGCCCGTATGGCAGTGTATATACCCTCGTTACATAAATGCTGAGGGTATAATTTTTTTCTTGTATTTTTTCTTGTTTTATCAGCTATCTAATAAAAAGTAGAATAAATTGTTGTACAGTGGGCTTGGGTGAAATTTTTGCGATTTAATATTTAAAATCATTTTTTATCGATGTTCTTGAAAATTTTTTGTATTAAACTTTGATTAAATCCTATTTGGTAGTGGGATTCGAATAATTACTATATTTTCTTAATTTTTTAAAATTTGTCAACACAATTTGTATACCCTACTCCACAATGTGAGAAGGGCTTTATAGGTTTGTTTTGCTAAAAATGTTTGTAACACCGCGAAATATTCGTCGTAGCCCCCCAATGTGGCATACCACTTGTCATACCTCGACGAGATAAAGTGATACCGCGATGTGTGTCCGTGCGTCCATCCGTCCGTGTGCCCGCCTGTCCATTATAAATTGTAATCAAACTAGTTAAAAATAGTTAAATTAATGAATAGTTAAAAATAGTTAAAAATGTTCAGCCTGCATCTTTATTCTTGAAAGACTCATTTTGGCCAGTAAGTGATATTTGGAAGACGATCTCTTGATCTTTCCATTGATGTCAATTATGTTGACGTAGGTGGTCAGATGGCAGGGATCTCACAGTGCGTAGTGTATTATAATAACGAAAATGTCGTAGTTATAGTTTAAAGCTAACAACATTTTGCACGAGGCAAGAGTTTAGGTCAATGAATAATTTTGGATGATGATCGAATGGTGTTTAGCGTGTGAAATTGGGCATACATTTTGTGGGTAAAATATTTACGATTGCTTAAGTCTGGAGTATTCCCCCATTGGCTTAACTTCAACATTACCTTTGAGAATAATGTTTTTAAAACGCACTGACAGCCTGCAAAATTTACTGATCGCTAACAATATCATGATTTCATCCCGGCGAAGGGAATTATCAATTGGCTTTTCAGTTTTTGAAATGATGATTTTTTTAGAGAAAGCCTAAACTCTTTAAGCATCGAGTATTCTCATGTTAATGAGAATGATGCTCCCTTTTTGGCCTTCCAATAAAAAACACCAGAAAAAAATATTTGCAAGCTGACAGCACGGTTTAACTAAGAAATCATCGCCGGGATGAAATCATGATATTGGTAGCGATCAGTAAATTTAGCAGGCTGTCGATTAATCGATTATTTGTCAATGAGAGCTGTACCTAAAATTTTCTGAGCGACAAAGATATAACACTAATTTCTGATGGCTTACAGGGTCTCTAGCAAAAACTTCATCACGTCATAACGCGGAAGTTCGACTCACGGCGGATCTGTCCTTAGGGGTTCTTAATATACTCACCAAGGGCTTTCATCTTCAAAAGGAATTATCTCTGCCAAAATTTGTGTTATCGGTAATATATCGGTGCCACCTTGGGCGTTAAGTGGGGTACACACGATCAGTTTTGACTGTCAGTTTTGATCAAATAATCGGCCGTTCACTTTTGTCAGTCATTAGGCAACCACAAAATATTTTGTGGTTGCTGGACGGTTGGACAGCTATCGATAATTCCGAAAAATCGACAGTCAAAACTGATCGTGTGTACCCCGCTTCACGATAGTTCTCATGTTTGAAAAGGCCTCCATCAAAGAGGAAAAATATAACCATATTATAAAAGAGAGCCACCAGTCGAAGCCAGTCGCTGATTCTATGAGATCACATGGCTCAACTACAACTTCTTGGGTTCTAATTGTGTTTGATAAAATTACCTCCAATGTATGGTTTTTGTGATTTCCTAACAACTGATTTCCAAATGTCGATATTACTGAACTTTAACATTTTTAGTTTAACACACCTCGTCATTACAATGCGTAACGCCTTATTACCAATTCTTCCTCCTTTTTTTCTTCCGATTATCCTGACTGCATACAACATCCCTACATCTGTACATTGTTTCCATTTCATTTATGCACGGCATCCCTGCTCATTATAAACGGTAAATAGTGAGAGTTAACAATGTTTTCCGCCGCATTTTGTTTCATCGACTAAACGACTCTTTTGCAGCTCGTTAGGGGATGTTGGTTGTTGTTGATTCATCAGCATTTGCAATTTGTGGCATGGGTGGTAGAAGTGATGGTGGTGGCAAAAACTGAAAACAAAAAAAATCCCAACTACAAAATCAAGATACGAGTATAAATCTCTCAAGCGATTCGTAATGATTCAATGAGTATTGTTTTCATATCGTCACATGGTCGATCAACATTACTGCCACAACTGCCCTCGTACGTAACGTAAAATCGACAATGTCATTGTATTTAGGTTGTTGTTTTTATTGTTGTAGATTTAAAGTCGGTTTCTGTTCTTAATGTCCTTTGTAGTCTGGCAAAGAGATGAATTGAGGTTCTGTTTTGTTATTCGGGATTTCGTTTCAGTTGGTGTTTTTTTTTTCGTTTTTTTTTTTCTTCCTCATTCTGTGTTCAGTGAACATTTGTTTCGTTTTGGAACAATGCCCAGAAATGGCACATGCCAAGCAACCTAAACTTTCCCTACGGCAGAAGTTTGCCGTAGTAAATGTGTGAAAGCAGTTTGTTTTGTTGCTGTTGTTGTTGTAGATTTTTTTATTCATAAAGTAGATAGTTATGTTATGATTTGTAGTGTAGAGTGCAGCTGAAATACAACCGGTTTTTTGTGATTAATACTGGCATATCAAGTAATAAGACCACAATTGTTTTTAGGTCTATGAAAGAATTTAATTCTTTAATTCTTAGGGAGGGGGAAATAACGCAAAAAACTTCATATAATCCCCTGCACCTGCCCCTGAGGGTACACTAGCAGGGCATTATGATTTTTTACTTTTTGTGCACATACATATGTATGTTACTACGATATATTTTACAAAGTTATACAAAAATCCCAACCATATTCAGTTTCACTTTTATTAATAACTTAATGCTATCTTTAGGTTTTCCTCAACATTAATTTTATAACAGAATACATTGTTGTTGTAAAAAAGTCAAGCCTTCACCACGCAAATCTCCCGCGCATTGCACATCTATCAACATTTAATGATGCAGAAAAATTATCGCTCATTTTTATGTCATTACAGCGCACACGTTCCCACAGTTAAATGATGTGAAAAAATAAATAAACGTTTTTCATTATATGGCACCAAAACTATATTTTTTTCTCATTTCATTTCAAGCGATAACATTTCTAAAAGAGAATATTTCTTCCTTCAATTTTCTATTTGAAAACGACATTTTGCAAGCCGATGATGTTCGATGCCAAGCTCATGAGTCTTATCGCCGTAATGGACATGCTTCATTGGACACACACAATCTGAGATGTAATGAAATTCAAGCAGGCCGTGCGTTGGTATCTGAGCGGCTTAAAGAAATACTAAAGACAAAACTATGGATGAATAGATGGAAATAAATTGAATTAAAAAGAATTGCGTGTTTAATTATAGAATAGATTTATTAAAAATAGTCATTGCCACAAATGGGGGAGAGTATAGTTATCTGGTACAAAAACTAAATGTGCAGTTTTTTATTGACATACATTAAGAAGATTTTGTAAGCGCTGGTAGATGCCTAATTACATCCCAGTCGATTAAAAATGTCATAATTACTTTTGAAATAGCTAAAACAGTATTTACAACAAGTAAAAAAGTGTTCGTCGGTTTTGCCGACAGATATATACCCTCAGCCAATGTGAAGCGAAACTTTCACCTCCGGACAGATCGAATGTATTTAAGGTGTCTTCAGAATTTTGTGGCTCTTTTTGGACATTTGAACTTGCCGACAAAAATGTGGATTAGGAATTACCTGTACTAAGACACAAATGTTGAACTTTTGTAGGGCGGGTACCCTTAGGGAGGACCGATATGGGCCATTTTAGAAGTTAAACTAAATTTTGATAAAATATTAGGAGTTTCAAAATTTGGACCAAATTGGTTGCCCCATTCAAGTGATATCGTCCTAGCATTTTAGTGACATGTTTTAAATATTGGGGAGAAGTACCGAAAGTTGTGGACCGGTATTGCCCATGAAACTAAGCTTGGATATAATATGACGAAGACCAAATGTTGGACCAAATCGGTTGAACAGTTCGAGAGTTATGTTGCGCTCCAACCACTACACAAGGTGTCATAGGAGCTTTTTGCACCTTTCCTGCCATTTTCTCAGGAAGTATGGACTTGCCCCTCATGAGACATGTACCGTCGTATGGGGGGAATTTTTGTTGAACAAAAATCAAAGCAATTCGAGAGCAGGTCCTAAACTGAACTTATCCGAAATTTTGTGTGAGATGTATCCGAAGGAGTGGGTTGTAACCTCATCTAAGTCTGGTAGAAATTTCACGATGTAGAAAGAATGGACCAAATCGGTTACTCCCTTCAAGAGTTATCATGCCCACAAATTTTCCGAGCATTTTGGAACTTTTGTGGGGGAGGTACCGGAAGGAGTAGATCGATATAGCTCATCTTCGAACTAAAACTAAGTTTGGACAAAATATTACGAAAGCCAAAATTTGAAGCGAATCGGTTCATCCGTTCGAGAGTTATTGTGCGCACCAGCCAGCCAGACAGACGGACGGACATGGCTAAATCAACTCCAAATTGTCTGAAACACATTTCGTCCAAACATACTTGGGGTCTAAAACCATTATTTCGATGAGGCCCTTTTTGCCCGTATGAAAGTGTATATGGTAATATTGTCAAATATTTCATATTCCATTTCAGAAAAAAAGGATAAATTTTTTTCGCGCTACATCAACGATTTTTGATATGTAGGTTAAGAAAAAGATTCCCAGCACAAATCTGGTCGCGAGCCAATTTTTGGTTGTTGCGGATAAAAGTTATGGCGCTTTTATTTCGCTTTCTAAGAAAGAAAATATTATAAAAACGCTAATTATTTTAATGAGCACAATTGTTACTAAAAAGTTCTCTCGAAGTGACTTCAGCGAGTAGATTGCATAATACCTGCAAAATGTTACACAGAATTCGCGGAATGTGCATAAAATTGATAAATTATTGAATATAAGTCTACTTTTTTCAAAATTAAGGCCCATTTAGTGGTCATATAATTACATAAAAAATTGTTGTGGATCCAAACTTCACGGCGAATCAAATGAGACTGCAATCATACAGATTGGTGTTATAGTTTGGATGTTACAGCCAAAATAAGCACATATTTTGGTCAAAAAATAATTTTTTGTTTGAAAAAATATTTTTTTCACATGCATTATGTAGTAGAAAATGTTGTAAAAATTTATAGGAATACTTCCTTCATTTTGCTTAAATCTCCCAACAAAATAGACGGATTTTGCTTTATTGACATTCGTATTAAAGCTTTCACATTAGGGAAGCTAATTGGGTTGATGAGGATATATGTCAAAGCTTCTGAAATGGAAATAGAGGTCAAATAACCAATTTTTATTTATATGCATTTTAAAATACGCGTAAATCGCGTAATTATCAAAATCAGTTTGTCCGCATGTGATTTTCATGTACAGCAAGATCGTAGCTTTTAATTTGAATAAAATTTTCGAAGTTGAATTTGGTGGCTAAGATGTAGCATCGGCTGCATCTTAGTGCCTAAAAACCTATATAACGTCGCTAACTTGCGCGGAGTGCGTATGCTTTTTGTCCGCATCCGATTTCAGTGTCCACCATAAAAATCTACATCTATATATATCTATTTCAAGGCGGTCAACGAAGAACCGTGGATGTAGCATCACACACTATTTTTTGGGATAAAATGAATGTAGCTCCCTTATCAGTGAAGTTTTCAAATCTCTGTTTCCGCTAAAACGAAGATGCTGTATTAGTTGTTTCATTGCAGTGAAAACGAACCGCAGAAAACGCGATAAAATACGCGATATTTCCAAAAACAATTTTAGGTGATTTTTCTACTTTGGATTTTCTTGTAACTCGCGTTTTAGTGGATGGATTTTCACGGAGAATGATTTATTAGATCCGGAACGTAAAAAACTAAAATGTGCAATCAAGTACGAGGAAATCGAATGACAATTGTAAAAATTAGGCCCGAATAATATGATTTTTAGAAAAATATTCACACAAAATTTCGTCATTTCGATTCATATTTCTGTGAAGCTGTGGAGGCTACATTCACGATATACATATCAAAAAGCTCAGAATCGCAAGTACTATAATCCTATTAAAGCCTTTTTGAAAAATCTGTTTGCGGAACGCGACTAGAAGAAAATGTCAAAAAACACTGTAAATTTGGCTTCAAAATGTCAGCGTCATTTAATGGTAGACGCAGATGAAATTTTGAAAAGTTATACATTAGTGAGATTATCCTTATTTAGTTGGCTTCTACTTTTACTTTGACAGGAAAATCGTGAGAAGTGTGGTTTACTCACAAATCGAGAGAAAACAAAAAAAGACACGTTGGCTTCAACTTTTGAGGCCAATATTTTTCGCCACGTTCAAAAACATTTCATTTTATCCATAAACATTTAATTTGTATAATATACAATTACAAGTCGCGTGTTCTAAAAGGGTAAACCTTGGCTTCAGCTATGTTAAATTTTCAAAAATATTGGTGATATACCTTTTCTAGCCTAAAGGCTGAGGGTATAATGAGCATTTTTTTGCAACGGGGACTTTATCATAGTGAAAACCCAAAATGTCAAAATTCAGAGAATTAATTTAATTTTAATTTTGTTAATTTTTTCAAAAAGAATTTATTTATTCGTCAATACCTATCATAGTAGGACAATACAAGGTAACAGCTGACTGAACTTGGCTGTAATGTTAGTGTCAAATTCCATACGACATTTTCTATTTTTATTTCTATTTTCGATGTATATTAGGGATATATATTTTTTGAGCAAAAAATATTTGATTCAGAAAAAAACTATTTCCCGTAAAGACTTCTTCATATCAATGAAATTAACCTCTTCCATGTCCGAACAACGTGCCACAAACTATAACACCGCTTATAGAAGCGTTACAATATTTGTTAATATATGCGGTATTTTGTTAAATTTGAAAAAATAAATCCCTAATAAACATAATAGGCCGTTTACATATAACCGGGTTAACCCAGTGGGTCTGGGTTTCAAATGCCATTTCCATTGTGTATACTTCAAATAAATCCTAATAAAGAAGGTTAACCCTGCAAAAAACTATAATATAAACGCCGTATAAGCTTCTTTGACTTCAAAAACAAAAGTTTGAAACAGCATCTCCTTTTTCAATGAACTTTTAGCGACATCAAAAATTTTTGCAAGAATTCTACTTTCTGTGAGAAATTATCCATTTAGTGAAATGATATGGATACTCTCAAATTGAAAATGTAACGAATTTTCATTCATGTTTTTCAAAATATTCGATCAAATGTGAAAAAATATTAGTTTTATAAATTCGAATAATTTATAGATATTTCCTTGTTTTGTTTACATGTACCGGTGACACTAACATTGCAAACTAAAACAAATTTCTATGTGGTTGTTGTTGAGTTGTATTTGTTGCAGTATTTACTCTACCTTCTTTGTTCTACCATGAATACCATATGTTCCCTTCAAAGTAATCCCCCTCAGTAGTGCGATTCTGTAACTCCTTAACAACAGAATTAACGACGAATGTCGGTAGTTAACGATAATTAACGGTAAGCGCTATTCTGTACACTTATTTTACCGATTTTTTTTTGGTAAGTAACGTCGTTAACTACCGTAAAGTATGGTTAAGTTAACAACCAAAAAATGCAATACCATTCTTCATATCTCGGCACGAGAAAGCGGTCAAACAAAATGTTTTCACCCGCCGGCCCATTAAAAATTGCAATCAAACTGCAAGCCGCGATAACGGATCGACCAATCGTCATGAAAAATTATTTTTAACCGATATTTTTAACTACTCTGTAGATCTTAATAACAGACCAAAACATGTGAAAATGTTTAATATACAGCCTGAAAGACACATTCCTGCCAAATAAGTTATCTTTTAAAGAGGAGCTACTGACTTCTCTATTGACGCCAATTATGTTGTAATATAAATACGGATATACAGGGACAAAAATATCTTTTCCTTGAAAATACGAATGTGCGACATGCTGCCTTCGTATTCAAAAATTTTCTCACACAATGTCAACTTGCAAAGCCGCATTAGCTTTTCAGGGCCATCGAAAGCATCCGGCAGATACTAATTTATTCGCTGGGTTCAATCAGTTGCGAATTTTTAACCCAACAAAATAAGTAGTGGTCTTTATAGATGGTACCTCCTTGGATATGACATTCGATGAGTGGTTTCTGTCCACATTATTAGTTTAGTCTCTCGCAACTCGTTCTTTGCGATCGAAAAATCTAGCCGCTCAACATGGATGCAAATTTGGGTTAGGGCAAAGATATTTCCCATTCTATTTTTTTGGCAATAAAGTTTGCTGAAAGAATATTAATATCATTGTCAGCACAGAGATCATATGTTATATTCAGAGGGCATATATCATGTTAGCCAACTCGTGATGTACTGTAGGGGCTTGGTACAGATAAGCATATTTAAAAAAAATGTTGGTTCTATCCGAAAATAATTTGGCCCTAAGTAATATGAAATCCACAGAAATAAGCCATAGTTGTTGCTTTCCTTTAACTAGTGTTTCAATTACAGTCAACCAAAAAAGTCTACATACACCCTATAAATCTCGTGTTTTAAGGGTAAGGAAGCATTTTTATGAAAATCCAAGTACATAGTTCTATTTCATATCCCTAATAAACAATATTACATACAACAAAAATATTTTCCATAATACGAATAACGGTAAATTCTATAAAAATTAAAAAATTAATAGGGAAAAAGTGTACATACACCCAATGAAATATTAAGATTACCGTAAAATTTGTGGAATAAGCAATACAAATTTTACATTTTATTGCTTTATCGAATGTCTCTGGTTGTCTGTGATATATTTTAGACAAAATAGGAACATATTTGTGCTTCAATTGAGGTTATTTAAGGTCAGACTTCGCTTATAGCTATTTAAGGCGGACCCTTGCAGATATCATTAAGTTTTTCAGTCTGGTGGTTTATGAAACCCCAGGAAATACCGTGGGACTAATTATTTTGAGATCCTAGAGCGCTTTGAAGTTGTTCTTATGGATAATATATGCTCCTGAGCTTCGCTAAATATGCGAATTCCTGAGTTTTTCATAAATTTTATAGTTTTCACAGCATTCCAAGGGTCAAATTACAAGCAAGAACCTTGGAATTACCTTGTAATAAATTTTTGGACCTTAACTCAATCAGAAATGTACAACATTATTATAGAAACCCGCTCCTAAAGTTTCCAAAGTATCAAACTAAAAGCACCACCAACGAATGCATGCAATTTGTATGAAATTTACACTGTTAACTAGTATGCTCTCGTATTTTGATCGTTAGGGTCACTTGAAGCGCTATAAATGTCGAATACTTTTACATTGCTTATTCAATGGATGCTCGAGGATTGTACCAGACCTTATTACAAGGTAATTCGAAGGCTTCTGCATGTAATTTGCCCCTTGAAATGTTGTGAAAACTATAAAATTTATGAGAAACCTCAGGAATTCGTATATTTAGCGAAGCTCAGGAGCATATATTATCCACAAGAAAAACTTCATAGCGCTCTTGGATCCCAAAATTGTTAGTCTCACTGTATTTTCTGGGGTTTCATAAACTACTAGACTGAAAAACTCAAAGAAATCTGCAAGGGTCCGCCTTAACGAGCTATTCGCGAAGTCTGACATTAAATAACGGCAATTAATCCACAAATATGTTTCCATTTTGTCTAAAATATATCATAGACAACCAGAGATATTCGATAAAGCAATAAAATGTAAAATTTGTATTGCTTATTCCATAAATTTTACGGTAATCTTAATATTTCATTGGGTGTATGTACACTTTTTCCCTATTATTTTTTTAATTTTTATAGAATTTACTGTTATTCGTATTATGGAATATATTTATGTTGTATGTAATATTGTTTTTAGGGATATGAGATAGAACTATGTACTTGGATTTTCATAAAAATGCTTCCTTACCCTTAAAACCCGAGATTTATAGGGTGTATGTAGACTTTTTTGGTTGACTGTATATTAACAGGTGGTACCACGGAAAGTCAGAGGGCATGTGAGATGAATCTGATCAATCTGAATTTTCATTTGGTATATAAAATATCCCACATCACTAATTTTATTTAGATCAAAGCATTAAAAGATATAAATTAATACTTTATTTTCACGATTTCATGAACAGGATACACAATCGGCCACATGTAAAACATCCTTCAAAAGTCGACATATTACGTCTTGGGAAAAATTCAGAATGGTAAAACCGAATGTCTTGAAATTTATGCAAAATATTCATCCCATCAATAAGAAACCCTGTGGTTCTTATTGATGGGATACTGAACAAATCAAAGTTCATTATCGGGACAGATAATCATTGGAATTGCGTATTGTATTGTATTCCCTTTTGAGACAGATGCGTATTAGTTTAACAAAGTCTTCATCTATGGAAATCTTGGAGAAGATATGCGATATACAATCGGGTTTGTTAGCAACTAAAAATAAATACATTTTAGTAAAAATTCCTGAAAGGATCACATTGTCCTACACCACAATGTGTAGAGGGCACTATGTTTGTTAAAAAAATCATGTAACACCTCGAAATATTGCATCCAGACACACCTTTGGTGGTACCGATCTTCATATAATTTGTGTAGAATACACAATTTAGCTTTGGGAGCTTCATTTAACGCTGGGACCTTCTAGTAATGACAATGTACAAAATGTATGTATATATGACCGGATGGCAGCAACGAGTCGCAATCATGAAAACGAAATTCCGCAGAGATATAGCGCCCAGATATTGTTGTATAGTAGAGTTGTACAATCTAGTTCATTTGAAAGATCTAGTTCAATAGCTCAGCTCTTTTAACTGAACTAGTTCAGTAATCTAGTTCATACTTCATTATCCAGTTCAATCATTCGGATCAGAATCGTTCACGAGCTCTTAATCGTTCTCTTGATGAAAACACATACATACATACATTAAATAGGAACAAACATTAGAATAGTATAATTAAACTACAAAAATATTGCATTTAGATATTTTTATTCCATTCATAAAGAAAGATTAAGTTTAGAAAAAAACATCCTTCGAAAAAAATGTAATTACAATTTCATTTAAGTGGCTGGCAAAAAATCTTACGTTGTGTGTTTGTAGAAATTATCACTGTATGTATGTTTCTTTTTATTTTTTCCTTTTTTATATCCAAAACAAGGCACATTGAATAGGTAATGGATTCGAAATATTGGGATACGATGTGTTTAAAATGCTCTTACAATTTATTTTTATTACAATGGGGGATGACACTTCACATTGATCCAAAACATAAACAAAACTTATTACATTACGAAGGCGTCACTTAGCACAGAGGACGGCTTCACTTTATGTGAATGACATACTGAACTAGATTGTGAATCGTTCGTTCGTTGATCGTTCTTTGTGGATCTTTCGGTAGGCGCTCAGTGAGCTATTGAACTATAATGAACTATATCTACTGATCTAGTTCATACGCTCTTTTCAATGAATCGTTCAATTGAACTAGTTCGTTCATGAACTATGCAACTCTATTGTATAGGGTATCACATGGTCAGTTCCGTCCGTCTATAGTCGTTTCTTACTTGTTAAAGAAATATATTTTTTTCCATCCGACAATTTGTCATTATATGACGGTAAAGAAATTGTATGAATCGTGACAGAGAAAATTCTATATTTCCATGTACCTACAGCGTCTTAATGTTTATACCCTACACCACACTGTGGTAAGGGGTATTATGTGTTTGTGCATTTGTATGTAACATACAAAAGGAAACGAAATAGACCCATAGTTCCTTTTGGGGATATACATATAATCACTTTCTGAGTCGATTTATGCATGTCCGTCCGTCTGTCCATGTATTTTTGTTCGCAACGTACATGTCGCATTTTTTGTCCGATTCACCTGAAAATTGGGGACTACAGTTTTTTAACCATAAGAAGAACGCTATTGCTTTTGGTGAAAATCGGTTCAGATTTGGATATAGCTCCCATATATATTTTCGACCGATTTCACGTATTTGCTGCACAAAACACGCCATATACGTAGGGTATCAAATAGTCGGCCCCGTCCGACTATAGTCTTTTCTTACTTTTTTTGATATTTTATATTTCTATATATTTATATTTCTATATATATTTATTTTCTATATATATTTTTCCTATATATATTTGTCGTTAAGACTTGCCGATTTTAACAATCGGTAAGGTAGAAACACAGAATAACATAATTGTTATTGCGATCGAATTTTTTCGGTAGTTAACAATGTCGGTTGAATGGATAAATTCCACTACAGATATAATACACTTATGTATGTTAGCATTTTCTCGAAACCCTTCTATAACCTCCTCAATCGTAGCAAAACAATTTCCTTTCATCGGTGTCTTTAGTTTTGGGAAGAAGAAAAAGTCAGCGGGGGCCAAGTCCGGTGAATACGGTGGTTTTGGCCAAAAAATTTCACACAAGAATCGATGTGTGAGCTGGTGCGTTATCATGGTGAAAAATCCATGATTGGTTTTTCCACTATTCTGTGTGTTTCTGACTAATTGCTTCGTTCAAACGGCGCATAACTTCAAGGTAGTATTCCTTATTGATACGTACGAATTTGGATCAAGAATTCATGATGTACTCTATTTCAGTCGAAGAAATCAGTAAGCAAAACCTTCATATTTGGCCGAACTTGATGGGCAGGGCGAGCATCGTCATTGACATCTTCTCGGCCTTCCTTAAACCGGTTATACCAGAATTGAACACAAGTCACAAGTTCCTGCTCGTAGTAGACTCGCCAAACATCACAGTAAACATTTCAAATACTATTGCGGACTTAATTTCATGTTTTACACAATGTTTCAGTTTCATTGATCCATTTTTTGAACAGTAAAAAATCGAAGAGCACACTAACACGACACGAAATTTTTATCTGTCAAAAACAAACTGGCTGATATTATTAGTTGCAGAAATTGCGGAAATTCTTCTATTTTATTTAATTTTCACGCAAAAACGCACATACATATATTATTGTAATCAATTCTCGAATACATATTAACATCATGCGGAAGATATGTGGTATGGTCAAATAAATATTGGGTTCCTTAAACTGGAAAATAATTTTGAAGTAAAGCGGTATTGGGTTATATACCTTCTGAAATTCATGTAGATCGCGAAATCCCCAAAATCAATGCTTTCTTCTTACTCAGTATTCTGGCACTTATAACCGCGGGTATATCGTAGCCCAAAAGTAACGTGTCTTGGGGCATTTCAATCATCAATGAAGACTTGTGCTGTTCCCGATTTCAATATACGTAAGCCCTTCTGTTGTGTTGTAAATTACTTCTCTGTGGTTTAGATAATCAGGTAGGACCCGTTTCAGACATGCTAGTACATGGAAGTCGATTCCAATAACTTATTTTTATTTATTTTATTTTATTACTTTATTTTATTTCTCCTGTACAACAACGCTAAAGTCTTATTATAAATATATTCACATATACTTACGACCTCTCTCAATCTAAAGCTGTTGAAGACTTTTTTAACATCGAGAGTTGCTGGTGATTTCAATATGCTGCTATAATGATTTTTCTGTTCCGCAGCTTCAAAATGTACGATTTCGCTCAGGACACAAACCCTGGATCTACCAGGTCTTAATCCGTATTGCCTACCTAATAGGCCTCCTCTATCCTCAACAGTATTTTAGAAACTCAGTTTGAAGAGTCTTTCAAGCAACTTTTTCCGCTATATCGACCATACTGGATGATGATAAGCGAAAGGGGAGTCTGTGTCGCATTTGTCAATGAGTAAGAGTTTCTGAATTTTTCAAAAATTTTGGAGAATTTTTCTTGCGTTAAAGCATTCCAAGTGTCCAGGAGTTGTTCTGGGCGTTTAGTAGCTATTTCGTTCAACACTTTTATTGGTTTGTCATTTGTGTCTGGTGTCTTTAGTTTAGGGCTTAGTTTCATTGCAGCTGTATCGACTGAAGAGTGGGAATTTTCTTTTTATTTTTTAAATCGGGTAATCGTATTCACAAGCCATTTTAATTTTTTTCTTTATGCCCTCCAGCAAACAAAGCATGGAGAGTATACGATAATTGTTTTTCCTTTTCTAAGGCATTGAAATAATCACTTGCTACCCTCTAAAGTATACATAATCGTGATATGAATAAAATCTTGAGTCGATTTAGCCATGTTCTTCTATTGCAATCACTCTAGCCTGCACAATAATTGAGCTTACTTACTTACTTACATATATGGCTTTTATACTAAACAGAACGTCTTGTTCCATAAGCCGAACTAGTAATCGATTTCCAAACGCACCGATCGTTTGCTTTACTTCTCCAATTTTGGAAGTCATGTTTTGTGATATCTTCTTCAACTTGGTCTTTCCATCGGATTTTTGGCCTTCCCTTGAGGCGGGGGCATCTGTGTCCATCCTGCTGACATGGCCAAGCCAACGCAATCGTTGTAGTTCGATACGTTTTACTATATCGATGTTGATCGGCTGGTATAAGTTGTGGTTCATACGACGTCGGTATTCACCGTCAACGCATATTGGTCCACAAATCTTTCGAAGAATTTATCTCCTAAGTTTTTTTTCAAGATAATTTTTATGCAATAACTTAATAAGTAAACGAATACACATAATGATAGAATTAAACCGGTGTAATTTTAAATTTTAATGCCATATTCAGCAATGTTGAACTCAATAGTGAGGGCATTTTCAAAAATAAAATTGTGTACTAGAGTGGTACTACGCGATCAGACAATAGATCGTAATATCGTTGACGTGATTGGATATAGCAACCAACAGCTCAATAAATAGGACTGCTCCAATTATGTAATGAGTATGTCCATTGAAAATTCCACAAGCAGCAAATCGTGAACCACTTCAATTGGTAATACAATTAGCCCCTGTTATTATTAGCATTTTTTTAACCTTAATTCTCTCTTTAGCATTATTTCGCTATAACCTTAATCGATGCCCAAAAATTATAAAATGTTTAAGTTCAAGGAAGCAAAACATGCAGCGAATTGCACTTTTATGTCATTACTTATGATTAGAATTTAAGTAAAAATTGTTGAAAACCCATATAATTTTTTATTTCTTCCTCTTTTCAAAATATTCTGTCTTTTTTCTTTCAATAAAAATAAAGGTTTCATTCAATTTGGAAAAGGTTTCATTTAATTTGGAAAAAGTTTCATTTAATTTGGAAAAGGTTTCATTCAATTTGGAAAAAGTTTCATTCAATTTGGAAAAGGTTTCATTTAATTTGGAAATGTTATACATAGACCAAAGTAGCATTTGTTGGCCAATATTATTTTTCTCTTTATTTCAAAACTTATTTTGTTAGTTTTATTTATAGCGATGCCGAGGTGAATAAAGTCCTTAATTATCAACATCCACAGTGAGTCCGAGTCTACTGGACTACTTGCGTGTTTATAATATAAACTCCGTCCTATCGCCGTTGACTGGCAGACATACTTTGGCAGACTCTTTTTCAATTTTTGCAAAGGTGGCTGTTACGGCTCGCGTTGATCTACTTATTTTGTCCATGTCATCTGTGTATTCAAGCAACATTACCTCTTTTTTGTATATCGTGCTGTTTATATCTCTGGCCGTATATAGATTCGCGTCTCGCATGATCTTTTCCAATAAGATGTTAAATAGGTCACACGATAGATTGTATGTGATGGGTAGGAGACTTATGCATCTGGAATTTGCACAAACCGTCTTGTCTCCTTTCTTGTGTAGGGGAAATAGTAGGCTGAGGTTCCAATCGTTGGGTATGCTTTCTTCCTGCCAAATTTTGCAAATTAACTGATGCATACTCCTTATCAGCATTTCAGCTGATTAATAGCTGTCATAACCTCGCTTTGCCTAGGTGGTAGACATTCAACGTTGTCATTTACGATTGGTTCTGGGGTATCTTCATCGCCACCCATGTTCGATACCAAGAGCTTTATAAAGTACTCCTTCCAAATCTTCAGTACGCTATCTGTATCAGTTACCAGATTCCCTTCGTCCATATCCTTCAGTCTGGTGTTCTACACTCGGGTAAAATTTTCGGACTTCGTTCTGACTCCTGATAAACTCGAGTTTCTCACGCTCAAGTTGTTCTTGCTCCTTCTTTTTTCTCCTGATAATACGCTTCTCCTCTCTCCTCTTCTCCCGAAAAGTTTCTTTCGCTCTTCGTGTTGCTACTGAATGGAGTGTTGCTCTGTATGCCGCGTTTTTCTCTTCTGTAGTTTTACGACACTCTTGATCGTACCATAAATTTTTAGGTGGAGGTTTTTGGTACCCAAGTATAGATTTTGCGACATCCTAAAGGGAGTGGGCTATTATTTGCCACTGGTTTTAGACCCCAAGTATGTTTGGACGAAATGTGTTTCAAACAATTTGGAGTTGATTTAGCAATGTCCGTCCGCCTATCTGTCTGTCTGGCACGATAAATCTTGAAGGAAGTAACCGATTTGGTCCATACTTTGCATATCGTGAAATTTCTACCAGACTTAGCAGACTTGTGAACCCAATATGGTCTCAATCGGACAATTCATTTGGGTACCTCACACAAAAAATTCGAAAAAGTTCAGTTTAGGACCTGCTCTCGAATCGCTTTTATTTTTGTTGTATCAACTTGTATTCACTGCCCCCCATACGACGGCACAAGTTTCATCGGGGGAAGTCCATACTTCCTGAGAAAATAGCCTGTAAGGTACAAAAAACCCCTATGACATCGTGTGTAATGGTTGGAGCGCAAGATAACTCCCGAACGGATCTGCCGATTCGGTCCAAAATATGGCCTTCGTAATATTTTGTGCAACGTAGTTTAAGTTCGTAAATAAGCCATATCGGTCCACTCCTTCAGGTACCTTCCCCAAAAATGTTCGGAAAAATTGTGCACTCGATAACTCTTGATGGGAGTGACCGATTTGGTCCATACTTTACACATCCTAATATATCTACCAGATACAGATCAGGTTCGAATGTGGACTATATTTGTCCACACGTATGTGTACCTCCCACACAAAAATGTTCGATAAAGATAAGACCTGTAGTGCGAATCTCTAACACATTTTTTGAGTTACCGACAAAAATCGTTAAAATTAAAACGCAAAATTATCAATGAAAAGTTCAAATAAAAGTTGACAACGCTCTTGCTATCGGTAGAACTTTACGACTGCTTTTTATTCGTCGCTAACTTAACGAAAAAACATCGGTAATTACCGAAATTATAAGCATTTTAATTTTACCGACAATTGTCGGTAACTCAAAAAATGAGTTAGTGAATCGCAATACAACTCTCGAATCACTTTGACTTTTGTTGAAGCAACTTGCATACGCTGCCTCAACTACGACAGTGACAGTTTTTTCAGGGGCAAGTCCATACTTCTTGAGAAAACGGCCCGAAAGTTGTAAAAAACCCTATGGCACCATATGTAGTGGCCGGAGAGCTCGAACCGAATACTGTTTTCGGCCACACTTTTGGTATTGTAATATTTCTTCGAATATTAGATTAAATTCGAAGGTGGTGCTTATAGGTCCACTCTGTCCGGTACCTCGCCCACAAAAGTTCGAAAATATTCGCTAAAATGGTGGCGCGATATCTCATAGACGTAGCAACCGATTTGGTCCAAACTTTGGATATCTAAATATTGTCGAAACTTAGTTTATATTCAAATTTGGGCCCTATCTTTCCAATACTTGTGGTGCCACCCACACGAATGTTCAACATTTTTGTGTGGATAAGGGTCTGTTCGAGGATCCTTTTTTCATTTTTACCAAAGGTATCTATCTAGCGATATACCCGCACACTTTTGAGCTTTAATCCTATCCACACGTTTGTCGGCTCATACGCCCAAAATTTTGAACACCCCCCTAAATACATAATTTTTTTTTTTTTGAAAAAAAAAATTCAATCCACACAGGCTGAGGTTATATCTCTGTCGACAAGGCCGACTGATACGTTTTTACTTTTTTTCTTTGTTTTTTTTTTTTCATAGTACGCTGTTTTGACGGGATGAGTTACTAGCCCAACGCCCACTCCCAGTATTTATCGTTCTTATGGGTGAACGCGCGGCACGTGTTAGCTCACTACCTTTAACGGGCGTTAAAGGCAGCTCCACAGGTGACACCACGGGGAGGTCAGTGTCCACTTTAGATGAAAGAGGGACCAAGATAAGTCCTGGGCTTTGCCATGTTAAATCCGGTCAAGACCGTTCCTTAGTAACATTCATCCACTACGTCAATAATTGATCTAGAATGCTATATTTTTGCACTTGAGTGTATTTTTGTCCATAGGCAGATCAAGCCTGAAGATGAGCTTTATGGGCCCCAGTTTTGGTATATGACCAATATAATAGTACCTCCCGATCTTCGGTATTTTGAAAATTTTAACTAGAATTTTAAACCGAACTACCTGTTATTTGACATTTGAGTTTCTCAGCGGTCACAAAAAGTCTCCATCACAAAATGTCAACATAAGTCCATGTTTTGGTATAGCCCCCAAATAACTGTACCTACCGATTTTTGATACTTTGGGGTGGGGGGTTTGACTGAACTACCCGTAATTTGATATTTGAGGTTCCCTGCAGTGGCGAAACTTCTCCACCACAAATTGTTAACATAAGTCCAAGTTTGGGTATAACCGTCTCGATTTAGTTATTTTGAGGGGTTAAACTAGATTTCTCGACCGAATTGACATTTGAGCTTCCCAGTGGTCACATTTCTTCGCCAATATTTTTCAAAGTGTGGACTTTGAAATAGGCCCCATATAAGTGTGCCCCAATTGAAGACATTTTGAGATAATATTAATTAAGACGTTTTGGGTATCCGTCTTCATAAAATATCTCTACATATTATGAAGTGGAACAAACTATATCGTAATCTAAACTGTATGGTAAAAATTTCAAAATGGTAAATTTTGAAACTGAGTATATAACCGCAATAACGATTTCTTTCGATTTCCCCAATGAAACCAAATTGATTTTATTCTAGTCTCTAATTCGTATTAGTGGTCTCTTGTCTAAGTGGTTGGTTGCTTTTGTTCCCGAAATTCAAAATATCAGAAAAATCTATTATGCCAAAAAAGAATGGAGTAATCGAAGCATTCACTGTAACATCAGAATGAAAATGTACGCAGATTGTAATTTAAAGAGAAGCGGAAATAAAGATTTGTGCACGCACACGCAATCACACTGCGGAATTCTTGCCAAATGTCTATGGCCCTGCCACCCTTCTCCTGTTACCGTGCCTAAATATCAAATTCAAGCTGACACTGAATGCCTGGAATAATATAACAATTCTTTAGGGGATTTTTGTGTGACCTTTATCAGGCCATCGCACACACACCAACACACACGTTTACACTTAAATAATTATAGTCATAGTTATAAGTAAGAAGTGATTTTGGACTGTTGTAATAATAGCTGATGACGATGATATCGTTGCCATTGCCATTGCTGGTGTTGTTGTTGCCGTTGTGTCATCTGTGAATTCATAATTCATTTGGCAATCATTCTGCTTATTTCCTTCATAACAGTAACACCACCCCATCCATAAGCCTTGGGCCAAGAAGGGATAATAATGCAATTGTATGTTGTTTCATTCCTATTATCATCATCGCCATTATTATTCAAGTCTACAATCAGTATCAGCAGCAGCAGCATCAGCACCACCACCATCACTAACATCCCCCAACACAACGGCCATCCATTCAAGTTTTTGTGTAATGTTGGGTGTTCAGTTCTTTCATCTTTTGATGATTCTCTTCAATTTGTAGCAGATAGTCCATCTGCTTAGCATTTGTGAGTATTTGTGTGAATTGGTCCTGATGATGCTGTGCTGCTGCTGCTTTATCCAAAATGTTCGGCTGCTAGGCCAAAGTGCAGTTTGATTTAATTTCTTCATCAATTTCTATTGTTTTCATTGCTGCCACTTCTCACCCGGCTAACTCTGTCATCCGTTTGCCATTAGGCAAGAGAATAGCATTCAGAGCCGTCCATTTGAATTTGTTTTTTGTATTCATCCCGGCCTTTGCATTATTTGCATAATTATATCGGGCGTTGACGTGATTTGCATAAAATTGTCTGCTATAAAGTGCTATCTTTGCATAGTCTAGTTTATCTGCTTTGTTCATCTGCCCTGTTGTTATACCACCCATTCCAAGCAGATGCAAGAAGTGTTTATTTTCTGAATGTGGAACAGTTTTTTATGAAGTACAGCATCATTAGTTTTTGTGTGTGTGTGTTATTTTGTTACAAGAGAACATTAATTGGAATTGATTATTCGAGAAGAGGTTGCAAAAATAAAATCTTAGATGACAGATCATTATTTTTTATTAGCCCATTCAACGTTGTTTAGTTTGATTTTGTTCCCAAATTTTTAATTAATATAAGAACTTTTAGAACTTTGATTGGGAGTGTTAGGGCATGAGAACCATGAAAATTAAACTAGCCGCTGGACGACGATTAACAAAAATCAGCCGGCTTTGCCGACAACTAACTACCTTCAGACTATGACTGTACAAAAAACCAGCAGTGATGGCTTCTATGAACAGATCCTTAATTTTAAGTAGAAATATTTGTTTCTTTGGTGACGAAAGAATTTTTTGAAGCTTCCACTGTCAGTTTTAGGCGTTTGTGGGGAAGTGTTGTCCTAAATATTGAGCTTACAGCTTACTATGAAAAAAAAAACAAAGAAAAAGAAGAACAAGTAAAAAGTCGTTAAGTTCGGCCGGGCCGAACTTTTTATACCCTCCACCATAAAATAGTCTTACACTGTGAACACAAATGTTGGGGCAGAGATAATTCCTTTTGGAGATAAAAGCCCTTGGTGTGTGTATATTAAAAACCCCGAAGGACAGATGGACCGTGAGTCGAACTTCCGCGTTATGGCGTGATGAAGTTTTTGCAAGAGACCCTGTGAGCAATCATGAATTAGCATTATATCTTTGTTTGTTGTTTTTGTAGAGCACTTAAGCAACAGTGAACAAAGATACAACGCTAATTCCTGATGGCCCACAGGGTCTCTAACAAAACTTTCATCACGCCATAACGCGAAAGTTCGACTCACGGCGGATCTGTCCTTCGGGGTTCCGTGCCCCAGACTTTCACCTCCATTTTGTTGCACAGTGTTATCTAATCTAATCTAAAAAAAAATGTGTTCAGCTAGGTGAAAGGTACCACCTACGGGGCTATATCAAAGTGTCAACCTATCTTTAAATTTTTTGGCGGAACAGTTTTATAGCTGCAGGGAACTTCAAGAGTCAAATTGATGGTAGTTTCATCAAAACAATGTAGACCCTCAAAAATGGACTCATGTTGACGAATTTTAGTGAAGAAATTTCGTGACCACTGAAAATTCTCGAAAATCGGGAGGTACAGTTATATGGGGGGATATACCAAAACATGGACCTATATTGACGATTATTTTTGAATAGACAAAATTGTAGCTAAAATTCTCAAAATACCGATCATTACAGCTAGTTCGGTTAAAAATTGCAGCTAAAATTCTCAAAATACCGAAAATCGGGAGATACCGTTATATGGGGGCTATACGAAAACATGGACCTATGTTGACGATGTTTCGTGGAGATATTTAATGACCACTGAGAACTTCAAATGTCAAATTACATTAAAATTCTCAAAATACCGAAAATCGGGAGGTACCGATATGTGGGGGCTATACCGAAACATGGACCTATGTTGACGATGTTTCGTGGAGATGTTTCATGACCACTGAGAACCTCAAATGTCAAATTGCAGATAGTTCGGTTAAAAATTGTGGCTAAAATTCTCAAAATACCGAAAATTGGGAGGTACCGTTATATGGGGACTATACCAAAACAGGGACCTGTGCCCATATCCTTTGGGATATATTTTGTTGATCATTGGAAACCCTAAGTGCCAAATTATAGCTAATTCGGTCTGCAGATGTGGCGAAGAACGTCAAAATACCTCAAATCCGGAGGTACCGTTATAAGGGGGCTATACCAAAGAGTGGACCGATATAGCCCATCTTCGAACTTGACCTGCCTATGGAAAAAAGACCTTCGGGTGCAAAATGTCTGCACTCTATCTTAATTATTGCGGACGCTAGAGTGATTACAACAGACGGGCAGACGGACGGACAGACGGACATGGCTAGATCGTCTTAGAATTTTATCCTGATCAAGAATATATATACTTTATAGGGTCGCAAATGATTAGTTCGATGTGTTACAAATGGAATGACAAATTTAATATACCCTCCATACTATGGTGGAGGGTATAAAAACAAACCTCTCTAAAGTTGACTACCCCCGCAAACGTATTAAGGGCCTTGATCTGCGAATCTGCACCTGGAATGTCAGGACTCTCTACAGAGTAGGTGCAGCTTGCGCACTAGCGGATGCATTTGATAGGTACAAAGCTGATATTATCGCCTTACAGGACGCGCGATGGAATCGGGCAGACGTAAAGATCACAAACGATTACGCTGCCATGAAACGAAGCATGAGGTAGGTGTTGCATTTATGGTAAACCGGAGGCTTAAAACTCTCGTATCCAGTTTCGCTCCGGTTGATGAGAGAATTGCTACAATCCGAAGAGAAAGACGAATAGACCAAGGATATATTCTACGAACGCCTAGAGAGAGTATATGACCGCTGCCCCGGTCATGACATTAATATTTTTCTAGGAGATTTTAATGCTAAAATTGGAAGGGAAAATATATTTGGTCCCACGGTCGGCAAGCTCAGCCTTCATGAGGTAACATCCGACAACGGAATGAGGCTGATTGATTTTGCAGCGGCAAAGAACATTGTAGTGAGCAGCACCAGGTTCCAACACCTCGACATACACAAGGCTACCGACGTATATCCCCAGATGGGAAAACAAAAAATTAGATTTATCATGTTGTGATAGACGGAAGACACTCGTCCAGTGTGTTAGATGTCCGATCGATTCGAGGTGCGAACATCGATTTGGACAATTTCCTTGTAGCAGCCGAGGTACGAACAGGTCTTAATGTTGCGGTAAAACTGCGATCTAACACATGACGAAAGCTGGAAGACAGCACTCCTTGCCCCGATAATGTAGTGGCGCAGTGGCAAAGAATAGCCCACTCCCTCCAGACGGCCGCAAAATGTATACTTGGGTACCAAAAACTTCCACCTAAAAATTTATGCTACGATCAGGATTTTCGTAAAGCTACAGAAGAGAAGAACACGGCATAACGAGCAACACTGTATTCAGTAAGAAACTTATCAGGAGAAGAGGAGAGAGAGGAAGCGTATTTTCAGGAGAAAAAAGAAGGAGCAAGCAAAGCGTGAGCGTGAGAAACTCGAGATGTTCAGTAGTCAGAATGAAGTCCGACAATTTTACCAGAATGTAAAACACCAGACTGAAGGATAATCTGGTAACTGATATAGATAACGTACTGAGGATATGGAAGGAGCACTTTATGAAGCTTTTGGTATCGAATATGGGTGACAATGAAGATACCTCTGAACCAATGGTAAATTACAACGTTGAATGTCTACTACCTAGCCAAAGCGAGGTTAACAGCAATTAAACGGCTGGAAAACAATAAGGCAGCAGGAGCTGATGGACTTCCCGCCGAACTGTTCAAGACCGGTGGCAAAATGCTGATAAGGAGTATCGATCAGCGAAATTTGGCAGGAAGAAAGCATACCCAATGGTTGGAACCTCAGCCTATTATGTCCCGTACACAAGAAAGGAGACAAGACGGTTTGTGCAAATTACAGAGGCATAAGTCTCCTACCCATCGTATACAAAGTCCTGTCGAGCACACAGTATGCAGAACGTTTAAAACCCATGGTCAATGAAATAATCGGGTCATACCAATGCGGTTTTAGACCTGGCAAGTTGACAATTGACCAAGTCTTCACACTGCGCCAAATATTGGAGAATACCTACGAAAGACAGATCGACACATACCACCTGTTCGTCGACTATAAGGCCGCTTTCGACAGCCCAATTAGAGTAAAGGTGTTTCAAGCCATGTCTGCATGCAAAACTAATTCGACTATGCAGGATGACATTGGCTGACACAAGATTAGCAATTAAAATAGGAAAGAACCTCTCCGAGCCTTTCAGCACAAAACGAGGTTTCAGACAAGGTGACAGTCTATCGTGTGACCTATTTAACATCTTACTGGAAAAGGTCATACGAAATGCGAATCTATATACTGCCAGAGATACAAACAGCACAAAGATATAATATTGCTTGAATACGCAAATACCATAGACATAATAGTTAGATCAACGCGAGCCGTAACAGCCACCTTTGCAAAAATTGATAAAGAGTCTACCAAAGTGGGTCTGGTGGCAGTCAACGGCGATAAGACGAAGTTTATGTTATTAACACGCAAGTTGTTCAGTAGACTCGGGCCAACTACGGATGTTGATAATTACAAATTTGAGGTAGTAAATGACTTTATTTACCTCGGCACCGCCGTAACTAACACTAGCAATATAAGCTTTGAAATAAACAGAAGAATAATTTTGGCCAACAGATGCTACTTTGGTCTAAGTAAACATTTTAAAAGCAAACAAAACTTACACTCTACCAGACACTGATACTACCCGTACTTATGTATGGATCTGAATCATAGGTACTTGCGAAAGCAGATGAAGCAGAACTTGGAGTGTTTGAGAGAGAAATTCTTCGAAAGATTTATGGGCCAATATTCGTTGACGGTGAATACTGACTTCGTATGAACCACGAACTATACTAGCCGACCGACATCAATATAGTAAAACTTATCGAACTACAGCGATTGCGTTGTCTTGGCCATTTCAGCAGGATGGATAAAGATGCCACCGCCAAAAAGATATTTGAATACGAGCCACTCGACGGTATACGCCCCAAGGGAAGTCTAAAACTCCGATGGAAATACCAAGTTGAAGAATATATCACAAAACATGGCATCCAAAATTGGAGAAGTAAAGCAAAATATCGGTGCGTTTGAAAATCTATTCTTAGTTCGGCTTATGGAACAAGACTTCTGTTTAGTATAAAATCCATCTAAGTAAGTAAAGCGTCACTATTTCTGATAGTTGTTGTGCCCAGCCATTTTAGTGGGTCAAAGCTTGTAGAATCTTTCATTATCGTGCTCATTGTTTATTGAGAAGTTAAAATTTTCGCTTAACAACAGTTTAAAGGTTTTTTGGAGACAGTTTTGAAAATTCCCATGTGGTTCTGATTACAACAATATGTGTTTTTTGGTATGCATGCCCATTAGGGATGGGCGATTTGAGCATCTTATTGGGCCCTTCGCGTCTCTGATTCCTGGGATTGTACTAAGCAAAATAAACACTATACCATATGCCTACAGTGAAAATCGAACGAATCGATATAAACACTATACCATATGCCTGCAGTGAAAATCGAACCTCGCGATTATGAAAATTTTTTGCACGTTTTTTCATTATTTTGGCATATAATAGCCAAACCATTGAGATTTTCGACATTAAGAAAAATATTGTGGCCAAGACAATAACTAATAACTCTCCAGTACATCGCAAAAACATAGCTCCATTAGGCAGTTTGTGGATAAAAAACATCAAGTCAAAATCGGGAGGCTCGATTTTCACCGTATACATATGGTCTAGTGGACTTTTTTGCTCAGTACAACCCAAGGAATCAGAAACGACAAGGGCCGAATAAGTTGTTTTTTCTTCCATGCAAACCGCCCCAGCCTAATATCCATGATTTCCTGACATAATGAAACATTTCAGATGGCAGGTGAGCACAATAACTACCGACAGAAGTGACTCCCAAACATAGGCTAAATTCGAAGTCGGTCATTGTGGGCCCATTACTATAGGTAACTCCTCCTCATAGGTTCAACACTTTTGCGCTATAATTCGGTTTAAGGCAATTTCTCGGATCGTGTTGAAATCTCAATAGAGAGTAGTGTTTGTAATGATGACTACAACAGTATTTATTTTATAGAGGAATCTTAAACATACATCCCGATATGAGGCTCTCAGCACCAAAACGGCCTAGCCCACATGTTAAAAAAATCAAACTGACTATAAACATCTAACTGGAACCGCATTGTATAACACTAGGTTATACTACCTGCTAACACAAAAGGTTCTGGTTAAATCTTTATAGTCAGTGTGATTTTTTGAACATGTCCGTTAGACCGTTTTGGCTTTGAGCGCCTCATATATGGGCACCGAAATGTCCCAAAATTTCCGGAAACTTCATCCTAACCCCCCAAACAAAAATGCAGTTAAATCCTTGTTTATACGAGGGCTGCACGATAACTTTCTGGCATAGGCAACACTGCATGTAGCAAGGCGCCATTTAAAATTTTTTTTAGTTTCACAGTTTTTAGCTTAAACTTACTGAGGGCAGTTTGAAATACGACCATGTGTTGTGTTTACATTTACATAAAAAATCTTTTTGTAAAAAATATGTAATTAACTTGTGAACATTTTCATACGATCAGCTTTTGGGCTAACGATACGACCAAAATTTTACCTTATCGAAGTAGCGGTTTTAGACTCCAAGTAGATTGAAGGAAATTAGTTTCAGACAATTTGGAGTCGATTTAGCCATGTCCGTCTGTCTGTGTGTCTGGCTGGTGCGCACAAATCTAGAACGGATCAACCGATTTGAACCAAATTTTTTTTGCACTTGGAAATATTTTGCCCAAACTTAGTTTAAGTTCTAAGATGGGTCATATCGGTACACTCCGTCGGGTATCTGACATACAAAAGTTCAAAACTTTTCGCTAAAATTTAGCGCACGATAACTCACGAAGATAGAAATCGACTGTATCATAGTTTGCACATCGTAAAATTTCTGCCAGACTTAGATGAAGTTCCAATATGGACTCTATCGGTCCACTCCTTCGGGCACTTCCACACAAAATTTTGGAAAAATTCAGTTTAGGACCTGTACTCGAATCGCTTTGATTTTTGTTGTAACAACTTGTATTCACTATCCCCCATACCACGGTATAACTTTCATCAAGGGCAGGTCCATATTTCCTGCAAAAATTAGCTGAAAGTTGCAAAAACCCCTATGACACTGAGTGTAGTTGTTGGAGCGCAAGAGCGGATCTGCCTATTTGGTCCAAAATATGGTCTTCGTTATATTTTGTCCAAATTTAGTTTAAATTCGAAGATAAGCCATATCAGTCCACTTTGTCCCCACAAAAGGGAAGGGAGTGACCGTTTTGGTCCATATTTTAAAAATCCTAATATATCCACCAGATATAGATCAAGTTCGAATATAGACTATATTTGTTCACTCCTTCGGATAACTCCCACCCAAAATTTTGGATAATTAAATTTAAGTCCTGCTCTCGGATCACTTCGATTTTTGTTGAAGCAACTTTCATTCGCTGACTCAATTACGACGGTGAAAACTTTTTCAGGGGCAAGTCCATACTTCTTGAGAAAACAGCCCGAAAGGTGTAAAGAGCCCCTATGGCACTATATGTAATGGCTGGAGAGCACGATAATTCTCGAACTGATCAACCGATTTGGTCCAAAATTTGGCCTTTGTCATATTTTTTCCAAACTTAGTTTCAGTTCGAAGATGGGCAATACCGGTCGACAAATTCCGGTACTTCCCCGCAAAATTAAAAAAAAAAAATCACTAAAATGGTATGCACGATATCTCCTGAACGGGACAACCAATTTGGTCCAAACTTCGGGTATCCTAATATTTTGTCCAAATTTAGTCTAACTTCTAAAATGGCCCATATCGGTCCTCTCCTTAGGGTACCCCCACAAAATTTTACCGTTAGTGTCTAAGTGCAGTTTAGGTTCTGTTCGAAGATCATTATACCCTCAGCATTTATGCTAACGAGGGTATATACACTTTCATACGGGCAAAATGTGTCTCATCGAAATAATGGTTTTAGACCCCAAGTATGTTTGGACGAAATGTATTTCAGACAATTTGGAGTCGATTGAGCAATGTCCGTCCCTCTGTCTGTCTGGCTGGCTGGAGCGCACGATAACTCTCGAACGGATCAACCGATTCGGTCCAAAATTTGGCTTTCGTAATATTTTGTCCAAACTTAGTTTAAGTTCGAAGATGGGTTATATCGGTCCACTCCTTCCGGTACCTCCCCCACAAAATTTCAGAAATGGTCGGAAAAATTGTTCGTACGGTAACTTTTGAAGGGAATGACCGAATTGGTCCATACTTTAGACATCCTAAATACCTACCAGAAAGGATTAGGTGGACTATATTTGTCCACTTCATCCAGTACCTCCCAAACAAAATTTCGGATAAGTTCACTTTAAGACCTGCTATCGAATCACTTTGATTTTTGTTGAAGCAACTTGCATTCGCTGCCTCAATTACGAAGGTAAAAGTTTTTTCAGGGACAAATCCACACTTCTTGAGCAAACAGCCCGAAGGGTGTAAGAAACCCCTATGGCACCATATGTAGTGGCTGGAGATCTACTTCCATAATGGTCAATGTCGATCCATTCCTTTAAGTATTTCCTCCGCAAAACTTTTGCTCTTTAATCTTATCAACATTTTTGTCGTTTCATACGCCCAAAATTTTTAAAACCCTCTAAATACATTCATTTTTTGGGAAAAAATTGTTTCAATATACACAGGCTGAGGGTATTTCTCTGTCGGCCAAGCCGACTGACACTTTTTCCTTGTTTTTTAATGCATACCGATGCTGTTCGTTGTGGTCCTGTCTACAGCGATATTATGCTTTCCGCGGAAAAGTCCATGCTTCATGGTATACTGGTGAAAAAGTTATATGATGACCCACTAAATTGACTATTGACCGCGATATCTATCGAAAAGATATGACTCCCAAAATAAGATCCACTTCCGTAATGGACTATGTTGGTCCTCCTCCGCAACACTTTTGAACTTTAATCCCAATCCACATTTTTATCGGTTCATACCCCCTAAATACATACGTTTTTTGGGAAAAAAAGTGTTTTAATTTCTGTCGCTAAAGCCGTCTGGTAATTTTTTACATGTTTTTTGTTTGTTTATCTTTTTTTTTGTTAAACTATTATTATTTGAAAAAAAAACGTTATAGGAGTATGGTTATCTTATGTGGTCTTAAAGTTTATTTTCAACAATGTATCTGCTTACAATGACTTCAAAAAATTTCCCTTAATTTTGATCAATTTAAATCTTAAAATCATTTTGTGCGTGAGGTTTTTTCACCGAATCACCTTATAATTAAGATTTTATGTAATCTTATGTAGAAACTCATCACGCTATGATAAGGCATATGAGGTTGTAAAAAAAGTCATAACCCTAAAGTACACATTAAGCAATTGTACAGCGGCAGTCCCAAACTTTATTGATACACCCATATACGTTCCATGTAAGGGTCACTGGAGTCAAGCTCAATCAATAAGGAAGGCAAGTCGTCCTCCTCTATTGTAACCATCGCAACGTTGGGAGAAAGAGGTGATGGTGAGCTTTGTGATCTATATAGGAATATAGCGGCGACCATTATGTTCCTCCGACTCATAAAAACTATGATTTTGTTGATGTTGTTACGAAGGCGGTTGCAATTGAAGGGGCGCTGAACAACAACATGTGATGCTAGATGCGGCGGTTGTTATTGTTGCGGAGACTGCGGAGTATCTCGTATTCCGATGACACTCATCAATGAACATAACTCCTATCGCAGTAGACTAGGATTTCACAAAGTCCTGAGTGGATATGGCAAACGGAACAGATCCATGGCCAAATGTTTTTCTTTATACCGCGATGGACTGGGAAAGCTTGGAACAGGCACTCTGGTATATATTGCCGATCCTAGTGTGAAAAAATATATATAAACGTTGAAGTGATGGCCCCTGGTCAAATATTCCTCCAAATCAATCCCGTGCATTGAACCGGCCGTCGTCGGACTGTTTCTCAAATATCGGGTATTTTACTGTGGCTAAAGTTTTAATGTCAAGGGGAGAAAACCGGTCATCCGGTCCCATTGTTATATAGCGGTTCTCTTTCCGTTCAATTTCACCACACTACACCTCTTGCTCTCTGTGGGAATTCAATATGCGAACATTTGTAGCTTAGCACAACACACTGGGCCATGCATGCGGACATTAAGGGTTGTTTAAACGCTTGGATATACAACAACAACTCTTCGTATTTTGCTGACCGTTACATGCTATGTTGCACCGTTACTCATTACATAGTAAGGAATAAAATAAGTCGTTTTGCATTGGTGGTGCAGAGGGTACTTAGCCACAAACCAAAATTATGTTCTTTTTTATTTTGTAACAAATGAAAGAATTTTTTTGGAATTTTAAAGCATGTGATCCTTTGATATCATTTACGGCGAATAATTTTTTCTGACTAGGTCAAAGTTTTCGAGAAAATGGACTGAACATTTTCCAAAAGATCCGACTGTGGCAAATTCATCGCTTATATTTCAGGTTTCTTGAAAAAATTTAATTGAAATGTAATGCACCGGTCTATGTAACATTCTCCAAAGGAGTGCCCCCCCATGTCTTCTCTCTTTTTGAAGTGGTCACTCATTTTATTAACTTAAATTTCTCTATAGACTTCAGTGATGTAGGGAATAAAAATTACCTTTCATGATCACAACAGAAAAAAAATCACGCCGCACGTGTACCAAAGCAACAAAGGTTTCCAACGGTGATGAGCTTATTACACAAATGAAATTTTATTACGAAAAAGTAACAACAAAGTAAAATATTTTTCATTGACATAGGACACCGACCAGATATGTCGGCAACATGCAATTCATGCAATCCAATCGGTGGCACACACGCACAGATGTGTCGCACATATCCTGCTGGGAATGTCTCCAACGTATCGGCAAAAACATTTTATGGAAATAAAAAATAACACACACTGTCAAAGGTCATATCACAGACAACAGCAGCACCGCCCGCCAAAGGACTGAATACTGAACATGTCGAAAAACTCCCAAGCACACAAATGTTAACAGTGAAAGCATAAAACGAACAAACGGATAAACATTTTGTTCCCAAAAAGGGAGCTAATCTCATAAGTTTATTTTTTTCATGCGTTCACTTTAAAGGATTGACAGAGGTACAATCTCAAAAAAACAGCAAAACAACATTTGTACGCAACACCACCACCACCCAAACACATCGCCAAATAAATTTATTGCCTTTGGTATCAGTATTCGTTCGGCTTTGTCTGCTGTCATATCAAGCCGTACTACGTGTGGCTATAATTGCATAGAAACAAAACATACAGACGTACATACATCTGATATCATAGCTTGTACAGTTCGTTTATCAGACTACAAACAGCCGATGGCAACGAATGCCACCAAATGCGGTAACCACATGAACTTGGAAAAATCCTCGGCAATTGAAAAAAATAGAGAACACAAAGAATTGTGTTATGCAAATTAGTTTAACTTTGCACAAAAAAGGGACACTCTGTAGATGAAATCATAATACCACGGTAACGCTGCTGTCGTTCGTTTTCATCCTGTTATGCGTAATCAAATGTAAGCCTTTCGGCAAACACATATACTGTTTGTGTTACATACATATGTATGTATGTACATGTAAATAAATCTAGAGGGGGAAGTACAAGTTTTGATGGAACTTCAATCCTAGGTAAAAAGCAGAAGTATCCGTTTGAAGTGTATGAATCAAAAATCTTCCTATAAACATGTGAAATTCAAGAGAAAACAAAAAGTGTTTCCCATGAAGATCTCCGAAGTCAAGTCAAGGCTTCTCTCACATTAATATTTTTAGTTTAAGTTCAAGGATGTAGCTCCGACTATATTACGCTGAGGGCGAACATAGTACGATATCAACTCTAGTAAAGTTTTTCATAGACAAAATATGTATTAAAAAAAACAAGTAAAAAAGTATCAGTCGGCTTTGTCGACAGAGATATACCCTCAGCCTATGTATACGGGCAGATCAAATGTATTTAGGGTCTTTTTTAGCATCCGAAGATACTTTGATCTAAACTGCTCTTGAACAAAAATGTTGAAGTTTTGCGGGTACCAATATGGATCATTTTAGAAGTTAAACTAAATTTGGACAAAATATTGGAAGCTTCAAAGTTTGGACCAAGTTGGTTACCCTGTTCAAGAAAGTGTATAGTGTATACATCAGTGACATTTCTTAAATTTTGGTTGGGAAGTACTGGAAGTTGTGGACCGGTATTGTCGATCTTCTAACTGAAACTAAGTTTGGGCAAAATATGATGAAGGCCAAATTTCGGACCAAATCCGTTGACTTGTTCGAGTGCCATAGTACGTTCCAGCCACTACACATGGTGACATAGGGATTTTTACAACTTTCGGGCTATTTTATCAGAAAGTATTTACTTGCCCCCAAAAAAACGTGTACCATCGTAAAGGGGCCAACGAATGCAATTTGCTTCAACAAAAATTAAAGTGATACGAAAGCAGGTCTTAAAGTGAACTTATCCGAAATTTTGTGTGGAGATACCCGACGGGGTGGACAAATATAGTCTATATTCGAACCTGAACTATACCTGGTAGATATATTAGGATGTGTAAAGTATGGATCAATTCGGGCAGAGAGTGCCCTTCGCACAATTGTTCCGAACATTTTTGAACTTTTGTGAGGGAGGTACCTGAAGGAGTGGACCGATATGTTTAGAACTTACACTAAGTGTACACAAAAAGGCAAAAAGTCATTTTTTTATATTCTTATATTCTTAACACGTTCAAACCTCCAAAACTGGAAAAATTACAATCTGGCAACAGCCCACGGCGACATGCCAAGATGTCAAAGTGGTATTGTATAATGGTATGTGTATTAAGATTACACTGTACAACACTAAAAAAAATTACAAGACAAGGACCGAAAAAAAGAAGACACGTGTATCGGCGTTTTGAAAGTTTACGTCGGGAAGTAACCTAAATAGGCGTGGCAAGTTCCGCCCATTTCTACAGGTTTTGAAATATTCGACATCAGATTTCGTGGAATCCTTGCATTTTAGGTATAAAGTGTCTTTGGCAATATTACTGACAGCAATACGGGGTATCTTTTTATGAAAAAAAATTAACTCTCATGCGAGTCACCAATTTTGTCAGAGCAGGAGTAGCTGCCGTCATTATAGTATTTGGGGCCATGCCAAAACCATGAATGTTAGGGCTCGTATGTCAGATATATATTCACTGGACAATAGCCATAGACTATCCCAGCATTTTCACATACAATATTAGTAACCTATGACTTATCCTGATGACGTTGATTTAGTTTATAGTACTAAAATACGCAATTTTTCAAAGTCCGGTCTGGGTTGTCAATATTTTCCCTATATATATTCACTATAGATATTTCAAAAATAGTTTGGATCGAGCACACATAATATTATGAAAGAATTTATTATCAAAAAACTTCAATAAAATATATTTTGTCGCCGCAGATAACGAAAATGTGAATAAAAACGGTAGAATATGGTCCTAAATCGTATATAAAAAGCGAAAGCTTCGGGAGATGTTAAATATTATAGCTACAAATTTCTTTTGTTCAGAGACTCATAATGAAATTTGATTTGGAATATTTTATCTTTTGACACAATCCGCAAAAAGTGAAGTATTTTAGGAGATTTTGGCTCAGTATTGAATAAATTTTAATTAAGAGTCTAAAAGTTTAACAAATAATTTCTACCTATAATATCTAATTTTGTAACTTCATTTTCTTAGCAAAGTGTTTTACTTAGATATAAAGTTTGTTTTGGGACTTATAGTGAAATTTTGTGTAGAATATTTCTTCTTTTAACAACTTTCGTCTAAAACTAAATTTCATGTTACTTTCATGCATCAACTCGAAAAAAGAGCAAAACAAATTTATTCAAAAAATATTTGGGTGTTTTGTTGGCAAACTTAATGTATATATTTTATTGATATATATTGCAAATACATAGTTCATTTATTCGGCCACTTATATTGAAATTTGATGGAGAATATTTTTGTCTTTGACTTCTTTTATCTAGAATGAAGTTTTGTGGGACAAAACTTAATAAACTCAGCTAAAGTACAACATTAACCCTAAGACGTGATTTTACTTTTGGCAGATTCCTGGCGTTTAGGTATGATTTAGAGTTTTGGTGTATTCGGGGACCTATAGTAAAATTGTATGACAAATAATTTTGTAGAATATTTTGATTTGATACGAACACATTTTAAAGGAGTTTTTAAAAGTTTCTGAAAAAATGGACCAAAAAGACCCCTTTGGTGGCTCGCATGATGGTTAATTTTTTTCATAAAAAGATACCCCGTATTGTTGTCAGTAATAGTGCTAAAGACACTTTGTACCTAAAATGCAAGGATTCCACGGAATCTGATGTCGAATATTTCAAAACCTGTAGAAATGGGCGGAATTTGCCACGCCTATTTAGGTTATTTCCCGACGTAAACTTTCAAAACGCCGATACACGTGTCTTCTTTTTTCGGTCTTCTTTCATAATCTGTGCGGGGTTTCTTGTAATTTTAAAAAAAGTTCGATTTTGTTGTACAGTGTTATTATTAACCCAGATATGCCCACTGTCCTATATATAGGACACACAAAATTCTTGCTAATTTGATATGTTATGTTTATCAAAGTACCGTTTATTTTGGTGATATACTCAGTACACATCTGTAGCTCTTGGGATATTATGTGATTCCATTATTTTGAGTTTTGAGGTCTAGTTCATCGAAGTTGCCACCTATCGCTTAGTTTTTACAATGATTTGCGTTATGACCGATTAATTATTGAGTAGTTTTATAACGAAAACATACACGATGTGGAGCCTACTACGAAAAAATGTTAACTAGATGCCGAAAAGGTGTCTTTGGACTATATGTCAAATGTTTTGTGTCACATAACTCCCAGTTATATGATAAAACCCTGTGTCCAATGTGGCCTCAAAAACCACTTTTTTCAAACAATTTTTAAAAACATATAAACATTTCACATTTGCTTCTAAAATAATATAAAAATACTTTTAAAATGATCACGATCAAGCAATGGGCATATCTGGGTTAAAAAAAAGTAAATTTAATATTAGATGTGGTCAATAATTTGTTGCGTCAGTAAGATATGTTTTTTGATGTAGTTTGTGGTGTCGTCCATGTGTCCTTTGGATTAGAACTTTCGGTATCGGGGCGTATTCTCGTACAAATATATATCTGGTGAAAGGTGAGAATGTCGGCTAACAGATTTTGAAAAGTAAGTTTGCGTATATTTGCGAATTAAAAAAAATATCAATTTCCAAATATCGTAAAACTTAAAATTTTGAATATTTATAATTTTTGGTTGGAAACCCAGCGAAAACCTAAAAATGTTATAGACTGAAATTCTGCGAAATTTGATAGAGATTTCAAAAACAACATTTGTGTACGCCTTAACCAAACTAATAGCTTCTGTGCGCAGGAAAAGACCAAAGTCGGGCGGGGCCGACTATGTGATACCCTATCTCATCAACTTAACATTAAATAGGATGAAAATATATACATAAATGGGCTATAGTTAATTCTGAACTGAATATAACACAAATTTACCGACTCTACTCTTGGTTGTATTCTGCCAGAAGTACCGAATTTAATCCGGATCGGACTTATTTTACGATTTAGATATAACTTGGCAAACTTATTTATTGTCCGAATTCCGCGACACTTCCCAATTTGCATCAAAATTAAAATATATGGGAGCTATATTCAAATCTGAACCGATTTCAGTATAATTTGGCAAACAGTTTCCTAGTGCAAATTCCGTCATACATTCCGAATTTCATCAAAATTGGACAGACATAGCGTGATAGGTGCACGAAATACCTAAAATCGGGCGAATATATGGAAACTATATCCAATTCTGAAACGATTTCAATATAACTTGGTAAACGTATTTATAGCCAGAATTCGGTAGCATTGTCCAAATTTCATCATAATTGAACAGAATTTGCGTGTTGGCTCCATCAATAACTTGAAATCGGGCGAACATATATATGAGAGCTATATCTATATATGAACCGATATCAACCAAATGTGGCAGATCCTTTTCTAGGCCGATTATAAACATCTGCAAGAAATTTTGAAGGTCTAGCTTGCTCCTGTGATTTTTGCCTCAAAACCCTGACTTTGGCCCCACAGTGACACGGTGTCATAGGGGTTTTTTGCAGCTTTTAGGTTATTTTCTCAGGAAGTATGGACTTGCCCCTGATAAAACTTGTACCGTCGTATGGGGGCAGTGAATAAAAGTTGCTACAACAAAAATCAAATCGATTCGAGAACAGGCGCTAAACTGAACTTTTCCGAAATTTTGTGTGGGAGGTACCCGAAGGAGTGAACCGATTGAGTCCATATTGAAACCGTATCTAAGTCTGGTACACATTTCACGATGTGCAAAGTATGGACCAAATCGGTTACTCCCTTCAAGAGTTATCCTGCGCATAAAATTTTCCGAACATTTTCCAACTTTTGTGGGAGAGGTACCTGAAGGAGTAGACCGATATGGCCCATCTTCGAATTCGAACTAAGTTTGGACAAAATATTACGATAGCCAGATCTTCGACCAAATCAAGTCATCCGTTTGAGAGTTGTTGTGCACCCCACCCATACGGACAGACAGAGAGACGGACGGACATTGGGGTCTAAACCATTATTTCGATGAGGCAAATTTTGCCCGTATGAAAGTGTATATACCCTCGTTAGCGTAAATGCTGAAGGTATAAAAATCCAATTGGACAATTAAAACGTTGGGGCACCATGTAATTTGCAACAAGTAAAAAAGTATCAGTCGGCTTTGCCGACAGAGATATACCCTCAGCCTATGTGAATTGGAACTTTCATCTACGGACAGATCGAATGTATTTAGGGTCTTTTCAGAATTTTGTGGCACTTTTTGGACATTTGAACTTGCCGAAAAATGTGGATTAGGATTAAATTTCAAAAGTTTTGCGGAGGAGGGAATGGACCGACATAGTGCATTACGGAAGTGGATCTAATTTTGAGAGTCATATCTTTTCGATAGATATCGCTCACACTAGTCATTTCAGTGGGTTATCGTATACCTGTTGAACCAGTATGCCAGGATGCATGGACTTGTCCACGGAAAACATAATATGGCTGTTCATCATCGGTATAAATTTCTAAATAATCTCCGAACAGACTCTAAACTGCACTTGGACACAAATGTTGAACTTTTGTGGGAAGGTATCCTAAGGAGAGGATCGAAGCCCAAATTTTGGACCAAATCAGTCTATCAGTTCGAGAGTTATTGTGCTCTCCAACTACTACATATGGTGCCACAGGTTTATGTTGTAATTGAGACAGCGATTGCAGGTTGCTTCAACAGAAATCAAAGTTAGTCAAGAGCAGGTCTTAAAGTGAACTTCTCCGAAATTTTGTGTGGGAGGTACCCGATGGAATGAGCAAAAATAGTCCATATTCAAACCTGATCTATATATGGTAGATATATTAGGATGTGTAAAGTATAGACTAATTCGACCACTCCCACAATTTTTCCGAACATGTTTGAACTTTTTTGGGGGAGGTACCTGAAGGAGTGAACCGATATGGCTTATCTTCGAACTTAAACTAACATTGGACAAAATATTATGAAGGTCAAATTTTGGATCGAATCGGCAGATCCGTTCTAGTGTTATCTTGCGCTCCAACCACTACACACGGTGTCATAGGGGTTTTTTGAAACTTTCAGGATATTTTCTCAGGATGTAGGGTTTTGCCCCTGATGATACTTGTACCGCCGTATGGGGGGCCGTGAATATAAGATGCTACAACAAAAATCAAAACGATTCGAGAGCAGGTCCTAAACTGAACTTTTCCAAAATTTTGTGTGGGAGGTACCCGAAGGCGTGGACGGATTGAGTCCATATTGGAACCTCATCTAACTTTTGTAGAAATTTCCCGATGTGAAAAGTATGGACCAAATCGGTTACTGCCTTCAAGAGTTATCGTGCGCACACATTTTTCGAACATTTTCGAACCGGAAGGAGTGGACCGATATAACCGATCTTTGAACTTAAACTAAGTTTGCACAAAATATTACGAAAACCAAATTTTGGACCGAATCGGTTAATCCGTTCGAGAGTTATCGTGCGCTCTAGCCAGCCAGACAGACGGACGGACATGGCTTAATCAACTTCAAATTGTCTGAAACACATTTCGGCCAAACATACATCATTTCGATGGGGCATATTTTGTCCGTATGAAAGTGTATATACCCTCGTTAGCATAAATGCTGAGGGTATAAAAAACAAATCTAATCAAGCGAGACTGTTATATGGGTGCTAATCCAAAACGTGGGCCAATATAAACTAGATTTAGTAGAAATGCTTTTTTAACTGTTATGGTTTTATTGTCGACCTTTGATTTTCCTCTTTCTTTTTGTGTTTTAGTTCGGCTGTAGGTCTTGTTTAAATAAAACAAAGAATTTTCGTTTCATTTTAATTATTTATTACCGATATTTCGGCCGTCTCCGACGGTCATCATCAAGGATCTTTTGGAAAACAAACATAAAACATTGATTACATATATGTTTTAACAAAAATACTTAACAATATCATACTTTTTGTATTATTTAACAAATATCAACTGTCAATCCTGCATCACTGGCGTTGTTAAACTGGAACTTTTCTTAGTTTTTGATGTTTCTGTACGACATTCCGATATATTTGTGCACAGTGTTCTGTATCGGTTTTGTAATTTATTCTTTTTCCGTTGGCACATTTATTATGTGCAACATTTCCATCATATATCGGCGTTTGTAGTTATTTTCTTGAGTGAGTATTTTACCATCTTCTAGATTCGGGGTATGACCTGAACAATGAGCAGCAAGAGCTGTGTTTTGTTCCAGTGGTTTGTGTTTGGATTTTTTGATTTGGATGGTAAATGGGAATTAAACTTTTCTTTAACGCGTCGATGCGTCACAAAACGTGGACTTATAGAGCCAGTTTTCAACATGTTCAGAGAATAACCTACACGCAGAGAAAAAATATGATTGATCCAACAATATTCGAATCGTTTTTGTCAAATACAACACTTGTTTTTTCATATCCAACAATAGTTTTTGTCAACTGGACTATATTATTATTTTTTCTTCGACAATTTTTTGTCAGTTTAGATAAATCTGGTAGTGTAGTGTTTGTCAATGCTCATAATATTATACGTGATATTTATATCAAAGTTATGTAGAAAATGTGTATGAGAATTATAGACAATCACATCAAAAATTTCAGTAACAGGTGTTTTGGGCTGACAATAGTTTTTGTACAAATTCTAGATTATGATAGTTCCTACCATCGGTATTGTTAAAGATTTTTACAATATTGCGAAATTTCGAAAGTTGTTTTTTTTTATGTTTGGAGCAAACGATGGTATTTTTGGATTATAATTACAATGCTTGAACAAAACAAATAAATTGTTTGGGACAAAAATAGATACTGTTGTTCCAACAAAAGCGAAAAATATTTTTTCTCTGCGTGTATCAATTGTAAACTTTTTTGAAGGATAATACCCTAGAGAGTTATCGCGTGAACACCTCAATCAGATTTATATTATTATTTTGATATACACTCCACGTCAGTAGAATAGAACACCTAAATTTTTGATAATGTTAGCTTATTTATCCCAAAAGGAATGAATATGCGTTTTTAATCTTGTGGGGATTTAAAGTCTATGATGTTCCGTGTCAAACACAGAAAAAATTATGTCTTAGCTCTTCGCGAAATGATTTTCTGATCAATTTTCAGATAGTACTATGAAAAATAGACATTTATTTTTGGTCATCAGGATAGAACATTCACTTTAATTTCGCGAATTTTTGAGATATTAACGCCGAAATTTCATTCAGTCGATAAAGCAAGGCTTTCTAATCATTTTCACCAAAGAAAACCTATAAATTATTCCGCGTACACCGAAATAACAGCGCTAAAGGGTTTAAAATGACAGATATTTGAAACATCTCGGAATATCAATAGGAGACGCGCAGTTATGTCATATTTCTTCACAATAAGATAGAATATGACACAGACAACCTCAACGGATACAATCGAGTGCTTCGGATGCTGGTAAGATGGAACATTTTCAAAATAATTATGAAAAACGTCAAAATTTTCTATAAAAACCCTGATGTTTTGTTCAATAAACGGTTTTCCGCGAACAAGTCTGCCGTTCAACGGTTAGGAAATATGGTCCAGATTTGAAGGAAGATAATCTGATACGAAAACAACCGTTATTTTAATACACTGAGAGAAATTTTAGTACTTTTTAAAACAACATACGAAACCTAAAACCTCAATATCCATGACTGTGTTTTTCCGCGAAAACGGGGCATTTACATTTGCGAGTTCAATTAAAACAAGTGAGAAAAGGCTATAGTCGGTACGGGGCCGACTATGTGATACCCTACACCACTATCTCTGTGAATAATCTTTTCACTCGAAAACACTTCGTTTATGGAGATACGAAAGTTTTCACCTATCCGGCTTTTATACCAAATGACTTAAGGCGAACTGAACCAAAATAATTAATATTTAATTTTATAGGAGGGTTGGCGTTTTTTGTTTGGGATGACGACTTCTATTTTGTTTTTCAAAATAGTCAGGCTTAATCCCATAGTCGTTGTTTTAATATTTTATTAAAACAACTTTAATTTATTAGTGGGAAAAAATTGGCGATGTTTACCAAGGGGTAAGGCAGGGAATACTATAGTTTCAGATCTCGCCACAGATCTTCATCAGTTCCCTTATTTCTTGTTTTTCAACAAGAAACTTTTTATACCCAAGTGTCAATTGCTAGCTCAAATAGATGCGTGCGCAAAGAAACACTCTGATCGAGAATTTCTTTGGCACTACCTAAACTCTAGCAACTTCACTTGCAAACAAATCCAAATTTTTCCCACTGCTATGCGTTCGTCGATTCTCGACGAAAAAGCACATAACTAGTTTGTTGGTATTGCATACTACAACAATAAACAACATTTTGACGGTGCCCGGTCTCACAATTAGGAGGGTTGACGTTTTTTGTTTGGGATGACGACTTCTATTTTGTTTTTCAAAATAGTCAGGCTTAATCCCATAGTCGTTGTTTTAATATTTTATTAAAACAACTTTAATTTATTAGTGGGAAAAAATTTAATTTTATATTTGACTACTGTCGACATCACCAACATCAATAGGCTTCTATCTCTGTGAGAAAATTTCGTGATGATTGCAGAAAAAGTGGAAAAAGGGATGCATTAACGACTATTGCGATATCTCTATTGTTTGACTACCTACGCCAACCTACTTTGCATAATTTCAAATATGGGATTTTCTACTTTCTTAGTCAGGCTTGGCTTTTAGAATGTCCCCAACCAAAGGTGTGATATCTGTCATTACTATTAAAATCGCAAAAATGAGAAGTTGGGTTTTATTAACGACTATTGCGATATCTTCGTTGCTTGACCACCTACGACAACCTACGTTACATAGTTGTAAATGTGATATTTTCTACTTTCATTGCCAGGTTTTGCTGTTTGTAGATCCCTTATAGACGCTGAGATATTGCTTTGGAATAAAATGTTGACTTTTTCTCCAAATAAAGTTTTTGCTCATTCCGACCCCTAAATATTATCTGACCATCATCAAAATCAATAGGCTTCTTCCTCTGTGAGACCCTCATTAACCCTCGAAATTTCGTGACGATCCGATCAAAATTGCGCCCAGTTTGCATCATGGTAAAGGTGAATCTTCTACTTTCATAGTCAGGCTTTGCTTTTGGAAAGTCCGCAGCCAAAGCTGTGATATTCGTCATTATAACTAAAATCGCAAGCATGAAAATTTGGGGTTTATTTGCGACTATTGTGATATCTTCGTTATTTGATCACCTACGAGAACCTACTTTACATCATTAGAAAGTTGATATTTTCAACTTTCATTGTCAGGTTTTGCTTTTGGTATACCCCATATAGAAGCTGAGATATTCGCTTTGGAAAAAACGTTGTCTTTTTATCCACATAAGTTTTTTGCCGATTCCGACCCCTAAATATTATCCGACCATCACCAAAATCAATAGGCTTCTTCCCCTCCGGGACCCCCATCAACACCCAAAATTTCGTGACGATCCGATCAAAATTGCGACCTGTAGCGTGATTACAAGGTTTAGATGGACAGACGGACAGACGGACGGACTGACGGACGGACACACATAGCCAGATCGACTCAACTCGTCAAGACATTCATTTTGATATATATAAGTATGGGTCTACGACCATTATTTCGATGCGTTACAAACTTTTTGGCCAAAACCAACTTATAATACCCTCCCCACATAGTGGTGTAGGGTATAAAAATTGCTAATTCGTAAAATCCGGTATGGAGAGCATAACCTGATCCATTTATTTTGAAGCATAACACTGTTGAGAACAGTCGCGGACACCGAAATAAGAACACATATAAAATTCAAAGTCCAAAGAGAGTGTTCAATTTGAAAATGTGCTAAAATTTCCCTCTGTGTATTAAAATAACGGTTGTTTTCGTATCAGATTATCTTCCTCCAAATCTGGAGCATATTTACAAACCGTTGAACGGCAGACTTGTTCGCGGAAAACCCGTTTATTGAACATAACATCAGGGTTTTTATAAGAAATTTTGACGTTTTTCATAATTATTTTGAAAATGTTCCATCTTACCAGCATCCGAAGCACTCGATTGTATCCGTCGAGGTTTTCTGTGTCATATTCTATCTTATTGTGAAGAAATATGACATAACTTCGTGACTCCTATTAATATTCCGAGATGTTTCAAATATCTGTCAATTTAAACCGTTTAACGCTGTTATTTCGGTGTCCGCGGAATAATTTATAGGTTTTCTTTTGCGAAAAATTATTAGAAAGCCTTGCTTTATCGACTTAAAGAAATTTCGGAGTTAATATCTCAAAAATTCGCGAAAATAAAGTGACTGTTCTATCCTGATGACCAAAAATAAATGTCTATTTTTCATAGTACTATCTGAAAATTTATCAGAAAATCATTTCGCGAAGAGCTAGAAACATAATTTTTTCTGTGTTTGATACGGAACATCATAGACTTTAAATCCCCACAAGATTAAAAACGCATATTCATACCTTTTGGGATAAATAAGCTAACATTATCAAAAATTTAGGTGTTCTATTCTACTGACTTGGAGTGTATGTATATATATGTGTTTCTATCTTGCCTAAAAATCGAAAAGAAATACCCGTAACGCACAAGCGTAACTTTTTTTTTGTTTAAAACTAAGCTAGGATGGCCTTTTAGTAAATGTAAATTATGAAGGTATCGATTACCTTTATGTGGTCTTCTCTAGGAAGACAAAGTTCGATTTTCTATAAAGTGCACTGTTTTGTTTTCAACTTATTTGCGGACTGACCACATTTTGTTGTCATTCTAAAACTTCGTTTGATGTGGCTAAAATGACGATACTTCTCGATTTGAATGTTTTAAAATATTTTCTTTATGGAGGATGATAA
Source organism: Musca autumnalis (assembly GCF_047663935.1). Lineage (NCBI taxonomy): Eukaryota > Metazoa > Arthropoda > Insecta > Diptera > Muscidae > Musca > Musca autumnalis. Next base: position 235,197,448 of record NW_027411755.1, read on the forward strand.
AATAAGTTAATACTGATGAACATGGACTTCGTTTTTCCTTGACGTTCATTCCATAAAGACTAGATGGTTTCCATGCTTTTTACCATGATTATCGTTTTCTAGCTTAGGTTCAGTATTTTGCCATTAGTTGCAATTTCTTAGAATTAAATTTTTTGGTACCGAGATCTTTTTCCTTTTGACCATGTACCAAAGAAAAATACATATTACAAGTCCCCTTAATTAAGCACTTAATGACTAGACATAAATAGTCATCACATTTATTCGCAATCATTAGTTATAAATCAAAATCATTCTCTCAGAAAATCAATCACGACAATAGCGCGACTGACAACGAATTTTTTCTTTTAGCAAAGCAATCATTTAAAAGCGGAAACACGTGTCATTATTTCTATTCACAAATGAGAAAATCGTTTGAAAATCGTAAATAAATGATGGTCTAATGACTGAAGCCCAACAAGGCAGGCCAAACGCACAGAAGAACGAAAAAAATAAATAAACTCCCTCCCCCTCCCAACACCATTCATTCATTCACTCTAATAACACAATCAATTTTCCTCTTCGCACAAATCAAATGGATGTGAATCAAAATGTATTTTGCCAAGGGAAAAAGAAGTCATGGTCAGACGATGCGTGAACAATTATCCTTAGAGCATTTAGGATAAAATAGGAACTTCCGTTTCCTTTTAATCAAAAGCCAAGGTTGGGATTAAATGGAAAGTAAATAAGGCATGACAAGCTAACAAATGTTGAACACAAAAGATGAAAATCGAGGAATGAAATGGTATGGAATCTGAGTAAATTATTTGCAGACTATCAAATGAGGTCAACTGTCAGTCCACCACTAAGCAAAAAAGGGTATTCCAGGAAAAAGTGGCAAGGGCCACTAACTCTTGGATGGAAACAATGCATGATTAATAGTCTCTTTTTTCGGTCTTTCTTGCGGGGCAATAACTTATCAACATTTCTTCTAAATGCCTTCATTTTTCCTCTTCAGCCCCAAGGAAATCATGAATGCCCAATAAACCATTCCTTTGTTCATCATTTTTTTGGGAATATTTTATTTGGGAAAGATTAATTTCCTTTGGGAAGTTTTTTCATAGAGAAGGTAAATATAATCTCCTGTGATTACGAAACAGGATTCATAAGCATTTCCTCTTTTTTTATACGAACACATTTGTATGATTTAGAGTTTGAAATAGCTAACAACCCTCCTGGGGGGTTGGGAGGGCTGCAAAACGTCTTTTTGAGGAATAAAAGGGTTTGAAATTGTTTTCAAGGAAGATAAACTGTCAGAAGGGGTAATGAAAGTGTAAATGCATGCCAATCATCAATTAAAAAGTTTCCTCCTTCGGAGTGGTAAGAATTTGGTATTGTATTGAAGTAATTTGAAACTCTGTCAGAATTATTCATCATTAGGCGATAGGAAAAGGGATATTTATTGCCGTATATTTATAAGCATGTATATTATAGGGATTTTTGTTTGTCTCTCTATTGACCACCAATCCCACGGCGGCGAGCTCTTCAATATCGGATTGACCCGGAACCACACAATATCTGTGTTTCGGCTACCGGCTGCCACCTCAGTGTGCACATGTTTGTATTTGTATCGTTTTTGTGTTTGAAGCAGCTTACCCGGAATGCCTGCTCCCGATTTTTTTGGTCCGTGCCGGGACGGAGCAAACCCCAGGACCAATATCTTGTGCTCGGTTTGTCACATACGCATCTACACCGATATCCAGCCTCCGGTGAGATGAAAAAAATTTCAGGAGTGGGATAAGGGGTTGCTCTGGACTTGTCCATGTGATAACAGGGATTATGTTGCTGCTTGCTGCGTGAACACAATACCCTGCGATTCGTCATCGTCATATTGCAAAACTCCTCCGCATTCCCCCCAACAGCAACCGCACACGCCGTTGTTATTACAATCCCAGAAAATGCATTATTTTTGCAAGTTCATTGCAATGGACTCCGAGGTAGGATCGAGGAAACAGTGGACTTCGGAAGAATGTCAAGGTCGCGGCGGTACAGGAAAACAAGCTGAACAACAACTGCAGCTTATAGCGTTGTATTTATTGCACCAGTCTATTCAATAAAGACCTATCTCGTTTGAGCCTAACTCTAATGACCCGTACATGGAAAGTAGGGAGTAGTATGGGTTAAGTATGGAGCTGCTGAACGTATGCATCCCGCTTTTGGTAGGTCATAACCGTCTGGTCATGGGGGACTTTAATGCGCATAATGATTTGTGTCAATCGGTCCTCGGACACGACTAGAGGGGTACAGTGCTGGCTGAGCAGATTGATAGCTCTACCTTTAGCACGGCCAATGAGGACGCTCCCACCAGAATTGGAGGAGAGTGTCACAGTTCGCCATACATAATCATCGTGTCGCCTGTACTGACAAATGATTTCAAAGGGCAACCCGTCATTTCTTTTGGATGAGGACATCTCCACAAAATTGTCTCCATTAGCAGTCCGACCGAATTCATCACCTCTGAACGCTGTACTTTCGTCAATCATGGGTTTCATAGAGTTCACTAATCACCGCTTCAGAGATCTGTCCAATCCTTCTGATGTTCCGGTAGGGGAAAGGACGTTCCGAGACATCACCACTGCTGCAGCCGCTCGCCACATACCTGCTGGTCGAATACCAGAAGCGAGACCAAACTTTCCAGCAGAGGCGCCCCAGTGACCCAGAGTCAGGGAGTAGACACTGGAAATTAACAGGTTGATTGGTGAGCATAACCGTAATAAGTGTGTAAATCATGCGAAAAGTTGCAAGATTGGAGCCGGTATAAGTGAATTTTGGGTAACGGTTAAGTCACTCTCGAACCCTGGAAGTAGGGAAAATAGGATCTCAGTCACGTTTGGCGACGTTACGTTGACTGAAGAGGTGCGTAAGTTATTTCAATCAACTGTTTATCGAGCAACGTGGGAGTAACAGGGCGGAGAGAAGAGTATTACGTCGCATCAGATCTCTTCCTGCAGAAGATGAACCACCGCAATTTACAACGGGTAATGCTGCGAATGTCCATAAAAATAATTGTTCCAAAAACATCACAGAAGGGAGTGCAAGGCGGGTGTGTATACCATTGCACCACGGTTGCACCCACTGCTGCAAATGTTATCAGTAATGTTAAATCAACCAATGCGTTGGACACTGATGGAATCTCTATGGTAATGCTGAAACAGTTGGATGAGCCCAGAGTGTGGTGTCTCACTAAAGTTCTCAACCTGTAGGTAGCCACCCTCATTGTTCCCGAAGTCTGGTAAATGGGCAGGGTGGTGCCTATACTGAAGTCAGGCAAGGAAGCCGGCAAAAGTGTATCGTACGTATCGACTTTTTTCGCTTTTGTCGCTCGTAGCAAAGACTCTTGAGGTCTTAGTCCTCCCCACCCCCAGAAATAGCTATCCAGTTGCCGATCAACATGAATTTTGTAAGCAACACTGCACGACAACATATTTGTCGAGGACCCAACCAGGATAACCCGTGTGATAGAACAGTGATGGTGACGTTTGACTTATCAAAAGCCTTTGATACTGTCAGGCACTCCACGCTGTTTAGGGGCATTGAGCGGACAACCAAATCTGAAACGTTGGGTAAAAAATTATATATGCGGACGCCAGTCGTACGTAGAATTCAGGAACAGGAAGACCAAACCCCCTAGATTGAAGCAGGGAGTTCCCAAGGTTGGATGGTATCTCTAACCTCTATCTGTCTTTTATTCCGCCCGCACCAGACGGCATCGAGATCGTAACGTATGCGGCTGATTGCATGATCCTGGCGTCAGGTACATGGCCTGATGAGATTTGTGAAAGACTGAACTCCTCATTAACCGATCTTAACACATTTTTCCACACGAGGATATCTGCATATCCTCCACTAAATCTACGGCTACTCTGTTCAACACATGGACGGCGCAGGTGGGAAGAGAGTTGAATGTCGTGGTTGATGGTAGCAGAATTCCGACCACAAACTGTCTCAAAATGTTAGGGTTTACATTTGGCAGCACATTCTGCGAGCTATGCGGCGCCATTTTGGTGGGTAGTCCTGACACACTCAGGCACCTCAGAAAGTATCTTCACGCTCTAGAGAGGGAGGTCCAACGATACAGAAGATAACCCCTAGAACAATAAGCATATCAAGCAGGCTTGAATAGCATTCACACGGACGCAGCTGAGGAGCGTCAGCTGCGGGTACATCATCGCTCATTCTTATTATATGGCCTAGCCAACGCTTCGGAACCATACATCAGCACGGGTAGTATCAGTGTTTTGTAAAGCGTTATTTTTGTTTGACGAGTTGTGAATTTGTTTTTAAAGTGCTTACTCAAGCCAAAGTAGCATATGTTGGCCAATAAAATTCTTCTTTTTATTTCACTGATGTCGTTTGTTGTGTTTACGGCGGTGCCGAGGTATACAAAGTCTTTTACTACCTCAAAATTATAGGAACCAACTTCAACAGTTAGTACGATCTCAATAGACGCATTGCGCGTCGACACCATCAGCTTGGTCTTCTCGCCGTTTACCGCCAGACCCACTTTAGCAGATTCTCCTTCGACCTTCATAAAGGTATCGGTTACCTCTTTTACTGATCGTCCCATGATGTCTATATCATCAGCATAAGTAAGTAACATGTGGCTATTGGTGTAGATTGTGCCACTTCTTTTGACGTTTGCCTCTCGTATAACCATTCCTAGCAGGATGTTGAAAAGATCACCCGAAAAGCTGTCTCCTTGCCTGAAACCTCTTTTGGTACAAAACTCTTCGGAGAGGTTCTTTCCTATTTTACTTAATGATCTTGTGTCAGTTAGAGTCATTTTACAAAGCCGAATGAGCTTTGCGGGGATACCAAATTCAGACATTGCTTGGAATACCTTTGAACGCATCGCGCTTTCGAAGGCTGCTTTATAATCGAAAAAAAAAAAGGTGGTAGGTGTCGATCTGCATCTCTTCTCCCGGATTTGCCGCAGGGTAAATATATGGTCATGTGTGGACTTGCCAGGTCTAAAGCCATATTGGTATGGTCCAATTACCTCGTTGACCGTAGGCTTTAGTCGTTCGTACAATATCCCTGACACGATCTTGTAGGCAATAGGGAGTAGACTTATGTCCCTATAGTTAGAGCATACAGTCTTATCTCCTTTCTTATGGACGGGGCACAGGATACTCAGGTTCCAATCGTCGGGTACTCGTTCTTCCTGCCAGATGGAGCTAACTAACTGATGCATACATCTTAAAAGAGTGTCGCCTCACGTTTTAAACATCTCGGCTGGTAGGCCATCAGCTCCTGCAGCCTTATTATTCTTCAGCCGGTTTATTGCTGTCTTTACCCCATCTTGACCGGGTGGTATACATTCAATACTATCTTCGGGGATTGGATCTGTGGTATCTTCTTCGACTTCGCTACTGTTGGATACCAACAGTTTGGAAAGATGATCTTTCCATATCCTTAGTACACTATCTGTATCAGTTACCAGATTACCTTGCTGGTCTCTACAGGAGGCTATGCCAGTTCCAAAACCATCAGTTTGATGTTTCACTCTTTGGTAGAATTTTCGGAATTCATTCTGTCTCCTGTACATCTCGATTTGTTCACACTCCCGCTTTTCCATCTCTCTCGTTTTCCTGCGGAAAAGACGTTTCTATATATGCCGCATTTTTCTCTTCGCTAGCAGCACGACACTCCTGGTCATACCATGGATTCCTTGGTGGAGGTCTCTGGTATCCAAGTATTGATTTTGCGGCTGTTTGCATGGAGTGGGTAATGTTTTGCCATTGTCCTGATATGTTATCGGCACGAGGAGTGCTTTGATTAAGCAATAGGGTCATTTGAGTGGAATATGCTGTGGCTATCTGTTGTGATTGCAGCTTGCCGATGTCCACCTTCCGTGTAGTGACTGTTCGCTTGATGCATGTCTATCACAACATGATCAATTTGATTTATTGTTCTTTGATCTGGCGACAGCCAGGTGCCCTTATGAATATCGGGATGCTTAAATCTGGCACTGCTAACTACCATGTTTCTTGCAGCTGCAAAGTACATATATCAGCCTCATACCATTGTCAGATGTTTCGCTGTGGATACTGAATTTCACGACTGTTGGGTCAAATATATTCTCCTTTCCAATTTTGGCATTAAAATCGCCTAGTATAATTTTAATGTCATGGACAGGACAGCGGTCATAAGTTTCTTCTAAGCGCTCGTAAACTATATCTTTGGTCTGTTCGTCCATGTCTTTAGTGAGAGCATGAACGCAAATAATGCTGATGTTGAAGAATTTAGCTTTTAATCGAATTGCAGCGAGTCTTTCATTCACTTGGGTGAAGCTGGAGACCAGATGTTTTAACCCTCCCATCAACTACAAATCCGCAACCAAACTCATGCTTTGTGTCATGGCAGCTATAATAAAGTGCGTCAACTTTAGGTGTTGTTGTGACGCCTTTCCCAATCCATAGTATTTCCTGCAGTAATGTCGGCCTTGTACTTTTCAAGTACAGTAAAGAGTGCGAACATTCCTGGTGCATATTCGCAGATCATGGTCCTTAAAACGTTTGCGGGGTTCGTCAACTTTAGAGGGGTTTGTTTTTCTTTTCTGTCGTTTTTTCATAATAGGCTGTTTTTTTTTCTAGGGTAGGGTTACTAACCCGACGTCCAAACTCAAGTTTTAAAGGTTCTTATGGGTGAACGCGCGGCACATATTAGCTCACTACCTTCAACGGGTGTTAAAGACAGTTCCCCAGGTGACAGCACGGGAGGTCAGTGTTCATTTGAGATGAAAGAGGGACCAAGATAAATCCTGGGCTTTGCCATGTTAAAGCCGGTCAGGACCGTTCCTTGGTATCTTCCATCCCCTACGTCACCCAACTACGCTCGGGATATTGCAGTCGCCTAAATTTGCATAGGGCAAATATCGATCGCACCGTGTAAAACATCTGCCCAGCATGCGACACCGACCCGCTCAACACAACGCACCTTTTCAAATGCCCTGCTAACTAACTCCAGTGGATCGTTGCTTACATCCCATCGAAGCAGCCACATTTCTGGAAGTGGAGAGAGCCAGATTGAGCAAAAGAACGAACATACAATATCAAACACGGGTACAACAACAACAATTGGTCACTCATTTATATGAAAGAAGTCCCCCCATGTTATTTTAAGGATGTTAATGGAAAATATTTTTCAGTATTTGTGGGAACTTTTACCCTGTACAATTATATACAATTTTATATTCAAGTTCTTGGAATAAATAAAGAAATGAAGATTTTATTCGCGTTGGCTGTGTGCAATGACAGCTCCCCCATAAACGTGCGAAAATTATGAAAATGGTTAAAACTTTGATGATGTACACAGTACAAAAAAAAAAACTTTTAATTATCTAAAATAATTATAATCAATATTCAATCATATGTATACATATGTATATGTATACATGATAATACAATTACAGCGAATTTACAAAACAAGAACCACAAAAATAATAATTGCAATTTATTGCTTATTCATAAATAATAGACTGCCAATGGCAAACATTGATATCTCTACTGTTGTGGATGCGTGTGTATGTGTGGTTGTATACACTAAACACACAATTACACATATTTACACGGTATTGAAAGATTTACCATTTAAATACGAATTTAATGCATATTTAAAATATATCATCCGTTTGATCCCATTCGTCCGTAACCCACCCGATTCAATAGCAGCCACTGCCACCACCGGTCATCTGCATTATTAAAATTTCCAATTAAATATTTATTTATAAAATGCAGAAATAAATGCTTAATATTTACTGAATAATAACAACATTAAAATGAAAACATAATTCAATACACAATTTGAATGTGATTTTAAATAGTTGGATGGGTGAATGCTTGCTATATTTTCAATTCATTCATTTCAATATTTTGTTAAGGCAGTGATGCAATATCGCATAATTAGTCAATTCAAAAGTATTAATTGATTTTTGATTCGGTTTGCTTGAATGCATTTCAATATGAAGAAATGTGTGTGGACAAATTGTGTGTTCACAAGGAAGAATGTTCGTATAGATTGACGTCGTAGTGTACTTTTCACATAGCTGCATATATTGCCTGATGGAATATCTTTAAATTATTTTGAAATCGGTAACCACTCATTCTAAGTGGTCTGACAACATCTAACGAAAATGATTCATTTATATTTGATTAGAATATATACTACTTATGGATGTTCAACGGACAGGCACTGTTCTTCTGAACGCTTGCTATATTCCTGCCGGACATACATATACCCAGAATAAGATCTAACTTCAAATGTCAGGAAACCGAAAAAAATGCTAGATCATCTTAAGTGTTGTAAGATTGAATCCGACATAAATTAAAATTAAATTTTGGGTTGGGCGGCGACGACGACAAATGAACAGTTAACAAACCCTTTTAAACCTGGTCGATTGGAGGAGTGAACATCGGTTGCTTTTAATAGTCAAGGTACGCCCTCGTGTTAATTTTGGGGCAAAAGGGCCATCTATTACAGGTCCGAAGTTGGATGCCGAAAAACTGCCAACACAACACACCGACATGCTGGAAGACAGCACTCGTTGTCCGATAATTAGAAAGTGGAGTGGCAAAGAATAGCCTACATTTATCAAACTTTCTCAAAATCACTACCCGTAAAGCTACTGCAGAGGATAACGCGGCATTCAGTAACAACGCTATGAGAAAAGGAAAACTAATGTGAGGGGAGGCAATTATCAGAAGAAAAGAGAAAGATCTTAAGAAACGGCGAAGGCATATTTTTCTGCAATGATGATGAAGGAAATCTAGTAACTGATACAGATAACGTGTTGAGGATTTCAAAGGAGCATTTTTTCAAGCTTTTGGTATCAGACCCCAGCAAAATAAATTGGAAGTAGTGCAATGTAGACCATTTCTTTCACGGCATGTTTTTATGCAGTTCAAACGGAGTCGTGAAAAAGGCACTCCATTCCTCACATTTTAACCGCATTTGGATGCAATCCAAAGAATCACATCCATTTGTCACATTTTAACAACATCCGGAGGCAGTTCAACGGAGTCGTGAAAAAGGCACTCCAATTCCTCACAATTTAACAGAATCCGGATGCAGTGCAAACGGAGTCGTGAAAAAGGCACTCCGTTCACTACATTTTATTAGCAGTTGCTAGAGATCCCTACATGTATGTACAAAAATCAGTTTGTACATCTCTACAGGCAGCGGAATACATTTACAGAAAGAGATAATCTTGTTAACATTTCCAAACATTTGTTAATACAAACTAAATAATATTTAATTTGTGAACATTTTTCCGGTAACTCACGAGAAGAAAATTTCCCAATGGAGTGCTGTTGGAGTACATGTCGAAATCTTAACTGGTGATGGGAAGACAATTTCAAACCAAGCACTTAAGCTTGGATTAAATGAAGAGCGGAGGAAACACACATGTTTGCGATTGAATGCAATAGAGAATTTTCATAATTTGTGTTAATTTAATAAAGTTATTAATATTTTTGTTTTTCACAAATAATAAATGCATTTTATTTTGTCATTCAAAACACGTGCTCTGGACTGCCTCCTATTCTACCCCAAAGGGTCAGTTAAAATGCAATGCCAAAGGGTCAGTTAAAATGCGGTGCAATGAAGTGCCTCTTTCCGGGGTCACTTCATTGTAAAGATCATGAGTGAAAATGCATAATTTGATGCACTTCCAAATCACTTGTACATATCATTTAACTACCTCTTTGAAGGCAAACTTTTCGCTGGGACATGGACGGCTTTGAGCTTACCCAAAAATCACAAAAATCGTCATTGAATGTTTACCACCTAGAAAAAGAATATGTAGTCATGACCGCAATTAATCAGCTGAAGAATAATAAGTCCGCATGTGATGATGGACTGACTGTCAAACTCTTCAAGACCGAATAATAAGGAGTACTAATTCGTTGATTGCAAAATTTGGCGGGAGGAGTGCATACTCAACGATTGGAACCTTTGTCTGCTATGTTTCATGCATAAGAAAGAGGCGAAGAGGGATTGTGCGAACTACAGGGATTGTGCCATCTCTAATATCACTAATAACTGATTGACGCATACCACCTATTCGTCGACTATAAGGCCGCCTCCGACGTACTAATAAGGTCGAACGTGTTCTAAGAAATGTTTGAGTTTACCATTCCTGCAAAATTAATACGATTATGCTGAATAACTCTAACTAACACAGGATCATCAGTTAAAATAGAAAAGAATATCTTCGAGCCTTTTAAAACCAAATGAAGTTTTGGATAAGATGACAGTCTATAGTGTGACCGTTATATATGGAACTTCTTGCTGAAAAAGGTCACATGAGAAGCAAATGTATATATGTACAAGAAATAATAAAAATAAAACTATAAAAAAAATATAAAATGTCACTGACCTACGCAGATGCCATCGACATAATAGGTCCACAAAAGCGAGAAGTACTTGGAAAAAATTAAACAAGTAAAAATAATTAAGTTCAGACGGGCCGAACTGTTTACACCCTTCAGCGTGAAATGTTCTGAACTTATGTGAAATAATTGATTTCCACAATTTTATGTGGAGATTTTTTGAGCACTGGGCTAATTTGGTCAGTTAAAAAAGGGGGGTTACATGAGGGCCATAATACAAAGTGGACCAATGTCTACAATTTTCGATAGAGAAGTTTTAAACTACTGGGATTCATAAATGCCAAAGAACTTCCAATCTTGCTCGAAAATTTATATAAAAACTAAAACACCTGAAATCGGCGCTAACATTTTATCGGACCATACCAAAACGTTGACCTACATTGACAATTTTTGTTGGAGAATTTTTATGTGTGTCACTGTGAAACTCAAACGTCACATTGCAGGTAGTTCGGTCAACAAATGTAGCTAAAATATCCAAATTACCTAAAATCGGAAGTTACAGTTATATGTGACAAATTACGGGTAGTTCAGTCAAAAATTGGCAATCTTTTCCAAAATATGGAAACTAGAAGTTTTGAACTTCGAACGCTATAGTCTCAGTAGTCTCAGGAAGGTCGTGGACGTACATATAGAAAATTGTAGAAGCTAGTACTTGACTGTAGAAGCTAGTACATGAGTTGAGTTTTCTTGTTCTGATATAGTTGTTGGTTAGATGAACAGTGCAACAGTTTGCAAATTCTACTGCACGGAATGATCTTATTTAATTTTAGCAGGAGTTCTTTCTTCCATAATGTGTCATAGGCAGATCGACGAATGTCAACGCTGTTTTTTGCATCTGGTCGAAACCAGTTCCTATGAAATTTGTTAGCGCTAGTACTTAATCGGTGCAGTTCCTACCTTTTACTTTACTAAATCCGGCTTCTTAAGGTAGAATAAACTTCTCTATTTCTTCACCAATTTGGCTCAGTATAAGCCTTTCAAATAACTTTAGGGCAAGCGGTCGGTTACTCGAAGCTTTAGCTGGGTTTTTGTCTGGTAAGAGAAGGGCTGTGACTATTGACTTATTAAAGGGACCGGGGATATGACCGGATTCAATAAATATCAGTGTAAAATCTGGCGAGCCATTTCCTATTACGGTGACCACTATGCTTAATGAACTCTGGATAAACGCAATCCAACCCTACTGTTTACTATTTTTCATCTTTCACAGTTCTTGGTCAATTGCCAAAGAGTAATTTGGGTTGGTGCGACTACGTAGGACCTTTAATTCTGAGTTTGTTCTTCGTTTGAACAGTTTCGGCCTTAGATAAATTAACTACATGTGTAGCAATGATGTTTGGTTCTTCGTTTGAACAGTTTGTCATCCTCGGCCTTGGATAAATTATCTACATGGACAGCAATAATGTTTGGATACATTTTAGGACTTGTGGGTGATGCGGGTTTTGCAGCCCCAAGCTTGCGAAGAAGTAGCCACGCTTTACGACTGGAGGGTTTAAAGCTCCTGTTGGACATAGATTTTGCCCACTCAGATTTTCTCGCATCGTCTAAACTTATTATGAGCTCATCCGCTACTTGTAAACTTGGTTTGTAAGGAATTCTTCGAGAAGTCTTTCAGTATCCTCATTCCAACATGACCAGTACTTGCCGAAGGCTCATGGGATACACTTTATGGCTGTGAAAATAAGAAGTCCCGATGGCAAGGAAGTTGTTGGACTTAGGGGGTATAAATCTAACATACCTGTCGAGTTTAGCCGTGAATTTGGCCCAGTCAGCTTTGCAAAAATTCCACCTTGGTTTAGAATTAGATCTTATAATCGGAACAGTTATGCCAAAGTTTACAATTACAGGCCGGCGTTGGCTTTGTGAAAAGTGAGGCAGTATGTGTCTTGAGGCAGGGAGGGGTTGTCCGCGAAACCAGAGACAAAGCATATGTCTGGGTTGTTATCACGATGCCATCTGGTGAAGCGAAGGCCGCCGGGGTCCTTACCATCGAACAATAGGTGGAAACCATGATTTTCTGACCATTGGTAGAGCTGTCGCCGTTTCCATTTTCGTTGGAATATCTCCAGAGGCTGTGGTGGCTGTTGAAATCAGCGCCATAGACAAGCGGGCGGGCGTAGATGACAGTGCTTTTTCCTGCCTGGAGACTGAGTGGTCTTTAGACATTTCCGATGTGCAGAGTTGTGATTATTGATATGTCTCCTGTATCTTAACGAAAGACCATCTCAGCAGTAGAGATATCGTTGTATACATACGTAGCGATGCCTTATTTGCTGTCATTAATAGCTGCTAGGACGGCTTCATTTCATTTCACTTTTTGTCTTTGCATTTGTGCTTTGGTCAGGAGGTTAATTTCAACAAAAAATCACTGTAGTTTAATTAGATTTACCCACAACGCGCCACGAGGAGGCGAACTACGGTTGCATCCCATAAAGCAATTATTAAGGAATAAGATGCTCTTAATTCTCTACTGAATACATTAATACCTTTACCCAAACCCCGATGTATCACAAAATCATTGGGTTTTATCTCTCCTGAGCATTTGTTGATGCGAGGTTGGGAAAGTAAGACATCGATATTCTTCTTTAGATCTAAAGAACAAACTTTCTGTTATAGCCACTCAAGTAAAGTGGCAGTACCAATATTTCCTAGATTTAGGTAATAGGTAATTGTGAGCGAATATTATTCACCCTATAGATATGTGGACCGAACATAATAGGATGGCTTTTGGGTGACGTAGGGGATAAAAGATATCAAGGAACGGCCTGACCGGCTTTAACATGGCAAAGCCCAGGATTTATCTTGGTCCCCCTTTCAGCTTAAGTGGACACTGACCTTCCCGTGTGTCACCTGGGGAGCTGCATTTAACACCCGTTAAAGGTAGTGAGCTAACATGTGCCGCGCGTTTACCCATAAGAACGTTAAAAAACTTGGGTTTGGGTTAGTAACCCTCCCCTAGAAAAAAGCAGCCCACTATAAAAAAAACAAAGAAAAAAAAACAAACCCCTCTAAAGTTGACGCAAACGTTTAAGGGTTCGCACACTTTATGAAGAAAGTGCAGTACACGCATTGGCAGATGTACTAGAAAAGTACAAGGTAGATATTAATGCCATACAGAAAATACGATGGATTGGAAAACGCGTCACAAAACATCTAAAGGTGACGCACAGTGTTGCCGCTTCCATACAAAAGTGGACAAAAATAGAAGGAGTTGACCTAGGTTGATGCATTTTTGCACAAGTACTTATAAGGGCATAGGAATGAAAAATTTCAACGTTGGTCCATATCGGTTCAGATTTGGATATAGCCCCCATATATACGTTTCCCCGATTTTGCTATAACTCGGTCAATTTTGATCGAATAGCCTTCAAATTTAATATGTAATATTTTCTTGGGCCCATGAGTAGCTCTACCGATTCTCACAAAAATCGCATCAGATTTGGATATAGTCCCCATATATATCTTTCCTCGATTTTGCTATAACTCGGTCAATTTTAATCGAATAGCCTTCAAATTTTATATGTGATATTTTCTTAGTAGTTTCACCGATTTTCGTAAAAATCGGTTCAGATTTGGATATAGCTCCCGTATATATGTATCTTTCCCCGATTTTGCTATAAATCCCTCAATTTTTGATGAATAGCCTTCAAATTTAACATGGTATGTTTCCTCAGGCCACTGTTCAGTTTTACCGATTTTGATTTGATTTCGCAAAAATCGGTACAGATTAAGATATAGGCTCTATATATATCCTTCACCGATTTTGCTATAAATCGATCAATTTTTGAAACATAGCCTTCAAATTTAACATGGAATGTTTTCTTAAGGCCTTTTCAGTTTCACCGATTTTGACAAAAATCGGTTTAGATTTGGATATAGCTCTCATATATATTTTCACTAAACACGCAATGTATGTGAGATATTGGTTAAATAAGACAATATGACGTAATTTCCGTACTTGACTGACATCGGGCGAAATTATATATCGAAGCCATGTTCAAACCTGAACCGATATGGACAAAAGTTGATTTTTTTTCATTCCTGTGCCCTCATAAGTACTTGTGCAAACATTATTTTCATTCAACCTAGGTCAAAGGTAAAACTGAACAGAGGCCTGAGGAACATCCCATGTTAAATTTGAAAGCTATTCATCAAAAATAGAGCGAATTATAGCAAAATCGTGGGAAGATATATATGGGGGCTATATCCAAATCTGAACCGATTTTTACGAAAATCGGTGATTCTATTCAGGGGCCTAAGAAAATATCGCACATAAAATTAGAAGGCTATTCGATTTAAATTGACCGAGTTGTAGCAAAATCGGTGATTGATATATATATATATGTGGGCTATATCCAAATCTGAACCGATTTTTGTGAAAATCGGTGTAGGGGCCTAAGGGCCTAAGAAAATAACACGTACTAAATTTGAAGGCCATACAGGGGTGCCACCGTGGTGCAATGGTATGCACTCCCGCCTTGCACGCAGAAGGTCGGCGGTTCGATTCCCCGGCCAAGCAACATCAAACGTTTTTCAACGGTGGCAAAATACCCCTCAGTAATGTTGGCGACATTTCCTTAGTATTTCAGCCTTGAAAAATTTCTCCACAAGTGGTGTCTTTAGACACGCCATTCGGACTCGGCGATAAACAGTAGGTCGGTAGTATGAATCGGGGTCGGTAGTATGAATCAGGTAGTATGAATCGGGGTGCACTCATTGATATGAGAGAAGTCTCCCTTGTCCCGTATGGGATGTTGTAGAACAATGTTTTTTGTTTAAATTTGAAGGCTATCCGATCAAAATTGAACAAGTTTTAGCTAAATCGGGAAAAGATATATATGGGTGTTATTTAAAATCTGAACCGATATATCTCAAAAGGTTGCAGAGATGGGCAGAAAGTTTTTGCACATTTTCATATGGAAGAGATGTCCAATTAACGGAAAACAAGAGCCGAGGTGGCAATCAAAAGATCTGCTCTACTAAAAAATAAGAATTTGAATTTTTTTATCAAATTTAAATTTTGATTTCTTGATAACAGCACATCGCCCACGTGCAGTTCATGTCAACTTTTTGTACTAAAGTTTTATATTTATGGCCCACCCATCAAATCCCCATCCAAAACTTTTAATTTTATCAACAAACTTTTCAGAAAATTTTATTTTAAAAATTGTCTAATTTTCATATGATTACCGCTTTAGATTACTTGGTAAATATTTTTCATATTTCAAGGGCTGTAACTTCATTATGGATGCACATATCGACAAAATTCTTTCAGATTCGTTGTATGATGAATAGCCTTCAAATTTAACATGGTATGTTTCCTCAGGCCACTGTTCAGTTTTACCGATTTTGATTTGATTTCGCAAAAATCGGTACAGATTAAGATATAGGCTCTATATATATCCTTCACCGATTTTGCTATAAATCGATCAATTTTTGAAACATAGCCTTCAAATTTAACATGGAATGTTTTCTTAAGGCCTTTTCAGTTTCACCGATTTTGACAAAAATCGGTTTAGATTTGGATATAGCTCTCATATATATTTTCACTAAACACGCAATGTATGTGAGATATTGGTTAAATAAGACAATATGACGTAATTTCCGTACTTGACTGACATCGGGCGAAATTATATATCGAAGCCATGTTCAAACCTGAACCGATATGGACAAAAGTTGATTTTTTTTCATTCCTGTGCCCTCATAAGTACTTGTGCAAACATTATTTTCATTCAACCTAGGTCAAAGGTAAAACTGAACAGAGGCCTGAGGAACATCCCATGTTAAATTTGAAAGCTATTCATCAAAAATAGAGCGAATTATAGCAAAATCGTGGGAAGATATATATGGGGGCTATATCCAAATCTGAACCGATTTTTACGAAAATCGGTGATTCTATTCAGGGGCCTAAGAAAATATCGCACATAAAATTAGAAGGCTATTCGATTTAAATTGACCGAGTTGTAGCAAAATCGGTGATTGATATATATATATATGTGGGCTATATCCAAATCTGAACCGATTTTTGTGAAAATCGGTGTAGGGGCCTAAGGGCCTAAGAAAATAACACGTACTAAATTTGAAGGCCATACAGGGGTGCCACCGTGGTGCAATGGTATGCACTCCCGCCTTGCACGCAGAAGGTCGGCGGTTCGATTCCCCGGCCAAGCAACATCAAACGTTTTTCAACGGTGGCAAAATACCCCTCAGTAATGTTGGCGACATTTCCTTAGTATTTCAGCCTTGAAAAATTTCTCCACAAGTGGTGTCTTTAGACACGCCATTCGGACTCGGCGATAAACAGTAGGTCGGTAGTATGAATCGGGGTCGGTAGTATGAATCAGGTAGTATGAATCGGGGTGCACTCATTGATATGAGAGAAGTCTCCCTTGTCCCGTATGGGATGTTGTAGAACAATGTTTTTTGTTTAAATTTGAAGGCTATCCGATCAAAATTGAACAAGTTTTAGCTAAATCGGGAAAAGATATATATGGGTGTTATTTAAAATCTGAACCGATATATCTCAAAAGGTTGCAGAGATGGGCAGAAAGTTTTTGCACATTTTCATATGGAAGAGATGTCCAATTAACGGAAAACAAGAGCCGAGGTGGCAATCAAAAGATCTGCTCTACTAAAAAATAAGAATTTGAATTTTTTTATCAAATTTAAATTTTGATTTCTTGATAACAGCACATCGCCCACGTGCAGTTCATGTCAACTTTTTGTACTAAAGTTTTATATTTATGGCCCACCCATCAAATCCCCATCCAAAACTTTTAATTTTATCAACAAACTTTTCAGAAAATTTTATTTTAAAAATTGTCTAATTTTCATATGATTACCGCTTTAGATTACTTGGTAAATATTTTTCATATTTCAAGGGCTGTAACTTCATTATGGATGCACATATCGACAAAATTCTTTCAGATTCGTTGTATGGGATGTGTTTACTGTAAGAAAAAATCATGAACATATGTAAAAGTTAACATCACAATTTTTGATTTTTGTCCACGAGGCAACACTGTGTGACGGCCTCTATTATACAAGGTGGCGCAAAAGTAATCTGCCGAAGATTTTTGGCTGTAATTAAAAAAAAATGAAAAACTTTGATTTTTCTTGTGGATTATTTTTATTTGGTCTTTTAATTTTTTTACATCAAGTCGAGAATATGATATCATATAAATGCCGCCGCCACAGTTTATTGTCTTTTGAGCCCTTTCTATGCCATTTTCCATCACTTTGGCCAAAACTTCCGGCGATAGGTCCTCACATTCTTGTCGGATATTGTCTTTAAGAGCTGAAAGAGTCTGAGGCTTGTTGACATAAACCGGTGACTTTAAAAAGTCCCACAAAAAGAAGTCTGGAGCGCCTCATCACTCAGGATGGCTTGATCGTATGTTGGACGCGATTGGCGGTCAGCATCTAACAGCTAATGCACCGTCTGGACTTTGTACGGAAACATCTTCAAATCTTGTACCAAAATTCGCTGTAAAGACCGTCAACTGATACCCATTTGCGTGACACGTCGTCTGGCCTATGTCGACGGCGCTTTCATGACATCCTCGGCTACAGCAGCAATATTCTCTGCAGAACGGATACTCCGGGGTCTGCCATGCATGGCAGCATCACGTGTTGTGCCAGTCTCTTCGAGGCGAGCGGCTAAACGTCTGCGACGAAATTCACGTTGTGCCAAAGTCACCGACCGATTATTGGCCAAATAAATAGTCACCAATATTCCGCGTTCTGGAGCAGTGTAGCGTAACATTGTTTATTAACGTGTATTTTACATGTGTTTACTACACAAATGTCAAAACAGAACTGACATTAGGGGCCAATCGCAAAAATTATAGCATTTTCTGATAGGAAGATTACTTTTGCGCCACCTTGCCTGCCATGACACAAAGCATGAGTTTGGTTGCGGATTTGTAGTTGGTAGGAGGTTAACACATCTGGTCTCCAGCTTCACCCTAGTGCATGAAAAACTTGCTACAATTCGATTAAACGCAAAATTCTTCAACATCAGCTTTATTTACGCTCATGCTCCCACTAAAGACAAGAACGCACAGACAAAAGATATATTTTACGAGCGCTTGGAAGAAACTTTTGACCGTTGTACTGCCCACGACATTAAAATTATTCTAGGCGATTTTAATGCCAACATTGGAAAGGAGAAAATCTTTGTCCCAACAGTCGAGAAATTCAGTCCCCACAGTGAAACCTCTGAGAATGGTATGTGGCTGATAGACCTTGCAGCAGCAAAAAACATGGTAGTTAGCAGTACCACATTTAAGCATCTCGATATTTATAAGGGCATCTGGCTGTCTCCAGATCAAAGAAGAAGTAATCAAATTGATCATGTTCTGATAGATGGAAGACATTCATCGAAAGTGTTGGACGTACGATCGTTCCGAGGTGCAAACATTGTTTCGGACCACTACCTTGTTGCAGCAAAGGTACGTAACCGTCTGAACTTTGCAAATACAGCACAAACAGATACAACGAGGAAGTTGGACATCGGTAGGCTGTAAACACAACAGATAGCCACAGCATATTCCACTCAACTAAGCCAATTGCTTATCGAAAGCACTCCTAGTCCCGATAACTTATCAGAACAATGGCAAAGTATTGCCCCCTCCATGCAAACAGCCGCAAAATCCATACTTGGATAACAGAGTCCTCCACCAAGCAATCAATGGTATGATCAGGAGTGCCGTGCTGCCACCGAAGAGATAAATGCGGCGTGTAGGGCAACTCTACACTCAGTAGCAACGCGTAGCACACGAGAGAGGTATTGGGAGAAAAGGAGAGAAGAGAAACGTATTTTCAGCATGAAAAAGAGAGAGTGTGAAAAAATTGAGATGTACAGGAACCTGAATGAAGTCCGAAAATTCTACTAAAGCGTGAAGCATAAAACTGATGGGTTTTGTACAGTCAGATCCTCCTGAAGGGAACAGCATGGTAATTTGGTAACTAATACAGATAGTGTGCTAAGGATATAGAAAGAGCATTTTTCCAAACTGGTGGTATCCAATAGTAGCGAAGGCGACGAAGATACCACAGATCCAATCCCAAAAGGTGGTAATGAATGTATACCACCCGGCCAAGATGAGGTAAATACAGCATTGAACCGGCAGGAGCCGATAAGATGTATGCAACAGCTAGTTGGCAGCATCTGGAAGGAAGAGCGCGTACCCAACGATTGGAACGTGAGCATTCTATGTACAGTCCACAAGAAGGGAGATAAGACTGTGTGCTCCAATTACAGGAGCATAAGTCTGCTCCCTATTGCATATAAGATAGTATCTGGCATATTGTGTGAGCGATAGAATAATTGGACCCCATCAGTGCCACTTTAGACCGGGAAAATCCACCATTGACCAGATATTTACCTTGAGACGATATCTGGAAAAGTCCCAAGAAATGCAGATCGACACCTTCCATCTTTTTGTCGATTATGAAGCAGCTTTCGAACGGCCTATACGTTCAAAGGTGTTCCAAACCATATCTGATTTTGGTATTCCCGCAAAGTTGATTCGGCTTTGTAAGATGACATTAACTGATACTCGATCTTCCGTGTGGAGTTATTTTTTGTTCATTTTTTTCTCCCATCGGATGCCTCCCCAGGTGGTGGATAGGGGAACGCTCATCAGATATGGCGGTTACGAACCAAAAAAAAAAAGGAAAACAAAGGCAGCGTCTGATCAACAGTTGGCGGCAGCAAACAGCGTCTGAATTCCAGGAGGAGCGGCTGAATTGAAGAAGGAAAACTACAAACCCTTTAGAAGGCAACGGGAAACCACTAAAGTAACATCCCTAGAAAATCATACAAATGCAATGGATATAAGAAATAACACACGGCCCTCAGTCTCCGGCCAATCGAGGGTGCTAAGAATCCCCGGAGGTAAAAATAAAACAAACATAAATATCGGAACTTGGAATGCAAGAAGTCTTTACGAACCAGGAAAACTAAACAATACCATACACGAAATGAAAAGAATGAAGATAGATATACTAGGAATCAGTGAAACATGGTGGACCGAAAGTGGCGAATTTAGATCACAGAATACGAAAGTATATCATTCGGGAAACAACGAGGGTGTTCACAGGAGAGGCGTTGCAATCATTGTAGAGAATAAAATAGCCGATTGTGTAAATGGATACATCCCTTATCGGAAAGAGTGATGATGATAAAAATATGTGCCAAACCACTTAATATAAATATTATCCAGGTCTATGCACCTACGTGTGATGCAAATAACGATGAAATAGAAACATTTTACAACGATGTTGAACAACTTATGAAAATGACAAAGCCACATGAGATCACGATTATCCAAGGAGATTTCAACGCCAAAGTGGGACAAATAGAAACAGCAGATGTTACGGGAAAATTCGGACTAGGCACCAGAAATGAAAGAGGGGACAGGCTTATACAATTTTGCCAAGAGCACAAAATGAAAATAGCCAATACTCTATTCTGCCATCACCAAAGACGACTGTATACATGGAGATCGCCACAAGACAGTAGAGAAAATCCTGTTAGAAATCAAATCGACTATATAATAATAAATCGACGATACTGTTCTTGTGTTTTGAAATGTTCCACATATCCCGGAGCTGACGTCACCTCCGACCATAACCTCCTATTATGTAAAATTCGCATAAAGTTGATGTAGAAAAACTGAAGGATCCATCAATAAAACAAAGGATAAAACAATATATGAACACCGAACTTAATAGTGTCAACAGAGAATACACTGAAGATTTGTGGGACAAAATGAAAACAATTTTTAAAACAACCACAAATATCCTAGGAACAAAAGCAAACCAAAAGGAAGAATCCTGGATCACAGCAGAAAAAACAGCAACTACGAAACTTATTGGGAAATAAACCAAGAAATTAAAAACGCCACACGAGCTGCAAAGAACGCCCAGTTAAACAAACAATGCGAAGAAATTGAAAAGTTACAGAGATTACATGACGACTTCAACTTACACAAAAAATTAAAAGAAGCATCCGGAATATACCGGAAAACTCATCCCGCTCTACTCATACATGAAAACAAAAAAGCTATTTTCGAGACAGAAGAAAGAAAGTGTGTTTGGTACAAATATATTAAAACGACATTTACTGATGATGAAAGACCAGAAAATAACAGTATCACCGAATCGGACATGACAGGAAACCCGATCACCGAAGACGAAATTAAATCGGCAATCCAATCAATGAAAGATAAAAAAGCCGCCGGCCCTGATGAAGTACCCGCTGAAATTCTGAAATTAATAGAAGATAACAACATTCAGCTACTGTTGAAACTCTGCAATCATATTTATGCCACAGGACAATACCCAAATGACTGGCTAAAGTCCACGTTTATAGCTATGCCAAAAAAAGCAAATGCCCGAACATGCGGTGATTACAGACTCAGTAGTCTAATGTGCCATGTCCTAAAAATATTCATTAAAATACTACACAAAAGGATAAACCCCAAGTGTGAGGCATATATGGGGAAGACACAATTCGGCTTTAAAGAAGGCATGGGAACGCGAGAAGCACTGTTAAGTATTCAAGTCCTAATCCAAAAATGCAGAGATGTCCAAAAAGATATTTTCTTATGTTTCGTCGACTACGAAAAAGCCTTCGACACGGTCAGGCATGAAAAATTGATGGAAATTTTGATTGATACCGGTATAGCAGAAAAGGAAATAAGATGCATAAAACACCTTTATTGGCAGCAAACTGCAAATATTCAAGTCGACGGAGAACTTATTGACACTGTATTAATATCCAAAGGCGTTAGACAAGGATGCATCCTTTCACCATTATTATTCAACATATATTCCAATAAAATATTTCAAGAAGCAGTAGAAAACGAACAAATTGGTGTAAGGCTAAACTACTCTGAAGTAATAAATAATATACGATACGCTGACGACACAACATTAATTGCCAGTAGTCTACATGGCCTACAGAGACTAGTTACCTTACTCAATGAAAAAAGCGAATTTTACGGTCTAAAAATAAATATTAAGAAGACGAAATATATGGTAATAAGTAGGAGAAATAACCAAAACAGCACATCGCTCATAATAAAAAATGATGAAATAGAACGGGTAAGGAACTTTAAATACCTCGGGGTCCTCATAAATGACCAATGCGATGCGTCAAAGGAAATAATGTGCCGAATTGAAGTAGCCAGACAATCTTTTTTCAAATATTATAAAACATTAACAAGTCATGACATCAACATTGCAACGAAGATGCGATTTATTAAATGCTACATATGGTCCACTTTACTTTATGCTGCCGAAACATGGACATTAAAATCAACGGACGAAAATAAATTGAACGCGTTTGAAATATGGATTTATCGCAGAACTCTAAAAGTTCCATGGACAGAGCGTGTACCAAATGAAGAAGTGCTACGAAGAATGCAGACAGAACGACAGCTGCTTGCCACCATAAAAAACAGGAAAACATCTTATTTCGGACACATAATGAGAAACGAAAAATACTCAATCACCCAGAACATAATAAAATGCCAAATTGAGGGAAAAAGGCCAAGAGGAAGAAGAGAAATGTCATGGATAAAAAATATTCTAGATTGGACAAATACGCCAGATGAGAACAACCTTATAAATGCTGCGAGGAATAGAGAACTCACCATTGCAGAATAAATTTACACAATAGATATTAAATATATACGGATCGGCAAATAAAGAAGAAGAAGATCTTCAGTTAAAATAGGAAAGAGCCTCTCCGAAGACTTAATTACCAAAAGAGATTTCAACATCCTGCTGGAAAAGGTCATATCAGGCGCGAAGGTTAAAAGAAGTGGAACAATATACACGAACAGCCATATGTTACTTGATTATGCCGACGAGATTGACATCATGGCTCAATCGGTAAAGGAAGTAACTGACACCTTTGCAAAAGTCGAAAGGGAATCTGCTAAAGTCGGTCTGGCAATAAACGGCGATAAAACCAAGTTGATGGTATCGACGCGTAATACGTCCACAGATCTCGCACCATCTGTGAATGTAGGTACCTACAATTTTGAGGTAGAAAAGGACTTCGTCTACCTCGGCACCACCATAAACCCAACATACAACATCAGTTGTGAAATACGAAGAAGAATTGTATTGGCCAACAGATGCTACTTTGGACTGAGTAAGTAGTTTAGGAACAAAGTCATATCTCGTCAAACAATAGTAACTCTTTACCAAGCACTTATACTGCCCGTGCTAATGTATGGTTCCGAAGCACGGGTACTTGCGCAAACAGATAAGGCAGTGCTTGTTGTATTCGAGAGAAAAATTCTTCGAAAGATCTACGAGCCAATCATCGTTGACGGCAAATATCGACGTCGTATGAACAACGAGTCGAGATACAACAATTGCGATAACTATGCCATGTCATAAGAATGAGTGATGATGAACCCGCTAAAAAGGCATATAAATACGGACCGCAAGGAGGTTCGCGCAGATCTGGAAAACCAAAGCTTTGTTGGAGCGAACAAGTGAAACGAGACATCAGAAAGCTATATATCCCAGAGTGGGAAAATACAGCAGCAAACAGAGAGGATTGGAAATCTTTTCTTAGTTCGGCTTATGGGACAAATGTTCTGTAAAAAGACAGCTAAGTAAGTAAGGAAATGCGCATTTTTAAGATAATATAATTATTCCCCAAACATCCCAGATGGGACAAGGGAGACTTTTATCCCTTGTATTTTTAAGATATGAGGTTGACAAATAAGACATAACACATGTTCCATATTTTCTAGATTAAGGTAATAGGGAAGGTCATACGATTATTTTGAACGACCATTATTCAACCTGTTGATATATGGACCGAACTTCTATAATAGATACCATATTACGTTGGCTAAATTTGGTCTTTGGTGTACATTAGAATAATTATCATATTTTTCATATCGCATTGAAATGTCCATAGCAAAACCACATATAAAATCCTCCTACAACATAGAGGATTAATAACTTATCATTATTTTAACAATTGAGCTTTTGTAGTTATTAATAATATATAATGACTTTAGCTAGGCACTTAAACATCATCATTGCTGCCATGGCTTTAATCTTACTAATTTAGAAATTAAATGATTTTCGTTTTATCTTCCCCTTAAGACAAATTCAAAATATCAATGATAGAAATATGCCAAGCAGCAACAACTTGTTGTTTCATTACACAAAATAAAACAAAAGCATTAAGTATTAAATATTTTAAGCAATCCCTTCTCTCTCCTTCCATTTTCCTTGTATACCAACAGAAGAAAAATGTTGTGGCAACAATTCGAGTAGAGATATACGCACCCAACCACAGCAGCAACAACAAATGTGGCCAAGTGGCAAATAAATACAACAATAAAACCCTTAAATTAGTTGCCTCAGTGGGTGGAGTAGGTCACAAAGAGAAATAGAAGAAGAAAAAGGAATGGTAAGCTCGGCTATATAACCTTTTGTTCATTATTAACTCCCATATTGTTATTCCATGATAAAAATGGCCGACAACTTGTATGGACGTTGCTGTGGTAACCCCCCAATGTTACCCACTGAATGCAGCAAGAGAGCTTGCTCAACCACACCAAACGTCAAAAATTACTTGCCGTATTGAGTTCCACGAGTGGAATGTTGAAAGCATTGGAAATCTACAAACTTCCTTTGGGTTGTTAAAAGCTTTGGAAATGTAGAAAAAAGCTCCGCGTTTGCCATTACTATGTGTTAAACACTTAAAATCATCGGTATGAATCCCCGGGTAGCTTCATTTGCCATTCTCCTGGAATGTATACAATTTCTTAACATGATGAGAATTTTATTGATTTTTCTTTCATTTCATTCTTTACAAATTAAAGTTCAAGTGATGCTTGATGCTGAATTTCGAGTATTTATTCTTGTCATGTAGTAACTGAAGAGTCCAGGCAGGTGTGTGTGTGTGTTCGGACTCGTATTTTGTGACAGGTAATCGCCTTACAGTAAAATAATGTTTGTGATGTAAAAAGGTCGAAGCAGGTAATTTTAAATTAAAAGCCAACATTTAATTAATTAAATGGAGAAGTGCTGCTTTTAGATAGCAATTGGGGAGGGAGAGGCGTTGCCGTGAATTGCCCAATAAATGTGTTGTGGGGTATTTTATATTAAGGTAATTATAAAAAGTATTATTTGAAAATTCTGTCGATTATGAAAATTTAATTAAACAGCTGAATTGTCTAACATTTAAGGTCATAACCGTAAATAAATTAAGGATATATATTTTTATATCCTCACCCTTTGGGCTAACGAGGATATATACACATTGATACGACCAAAAATGTGTCTTATCGAAATAATGGTTTTAGGCCCCAAGTATGTTTGGGATACTTAGTTTCAGACAATTTGGAGTCGATTTAGCCATGTCCGTCCGTCTGTCTGCACGATTACTCTCGAATGGATCAACCTATTTGAACCACAGTTCATTTTCCCACGCTTAGCTTATGTTCGAAGACGAAGTTCAAAACTTTTATCCAAAACAGTGTGAACAATAACTCTCGAAGGGAACAATCGATTTGGTTCAAACTTTGCACATCGTATTGTTCCTTCCAGGCATAGATCAGGAATAAATATTGAATATATCTGTCCACTCCTAAGGGTACTTCCCACACAAAATTTAAGTTCAGAGCCGTGTAGGACCTCCCCTCAAATCGTTCTGATTTTTTTTGTGAAAGGTTGTTCATAAAGCCTCTATTACGCAGGTATACTTTTTTAGGGGCAAGTACACGTTTCCTAAGAACATTATCTGAATGCTGTAAAAACTCCTACGGCCACCATGTGTAATGACTGGAGCTCACGACAACTTTCGAGCCAGATACTGCGTTGGTCCATACTTTGCACATAGTAATATTTCTACCAGAAATAGATCAGATTGGAATATGGCCTACATCGGCCAGCTCCTTAGGTTACCTCCTACACAAAATTTCAATTCAGAGCAGTTTAATACCTTCTCTCGAATTGTTTTGATTTTAAACCCCTATGGCTCCCATTTGCAGTGGCTGGAGAGCACGACAACTTTCGAGACGGATACTGCGTGGGTCAAAACTTTGCAAATTAAGCCAATGCTTCCTGACATAATGATCCAAAAGCTCTATATTATGCCTGGTGTGGGCGATATATGTCGAAAGGAATGATCTACTTTAAAAATTGGACTATGTCAGTTCATTCTTTCTAGTAGCTTCTCCGCTACACGTTCGGACTTTAATCCAAATTCATATTAGTGTCGGGAAGTTCAAATGTCGAAATATATATAATAAATATATAATTCCTAGGGAAAAAGATTAGTGGGTGATCAGACATATATCGTCAGCATATTCAAGGTCAAGCAGACTTTCGCAGGAGTTTCCCATCGCACTGTTCATTATCCCGCCCAGTACGATATTCAAGGGCAGTAGGGAAAAACACACCCTTGTCTTACTGGTGCATATATGCTGATTTTGTCGCTTAATTGGACTTCGTGTAAGATTCATCATGAGACATTATCATACAGGGCTGGAATTCCTTTGCAGACCATTGCGATTCCAATTTCATCGGGGAATATGGTGTCGAATGCTCGTTTAAAATCGCCGAATTCCAGATACACCGGGGATCTCCATTGAAACGAAAGATCTTTAATTACCCGAAAAGTGTTCACATGGCTAACGCGCGATATGTGCGGTCGGTAACCAGTCTAATATTTCCCACTAAAATGTCCTTGGCCATGATATGCAATATTTTGTTTGCTACTTCATTCATTAACGATATGCAGCTGTGTTCAAAATAATAGGAGTGCCCATACACACAAATGGAATGGTCAAACTTCTCAATTTTTTGGTCTATTTTGCATTTGTTGAACATTGTTAATTTTTATACCCTGCACCACTATTTGGGGATATTGGAAAATTCAATGGATTTTTAAAACAAAACCTTTACTGATTAGAGTTGCCCAGCAAAAAAAGTCATTACCAAGTAATGACTTTATTCAGTAAAATTTGGCAGTTGTAACTACTTACTAAATGGCCGTAAAAGTCATTATTTTTACATGGGGATGTCATAGGGAGGAAGCACTTCCCTAAAAATGTTTTTTAAGTACATATATAACCACATACCGGCAGTCGAAAAAAAGCTTAAAAGGATAGTTCTATTTTTAGAAAAAAATGAGGTGAAATTGTATTCAAATTTAACACTACACATTTTTTGTTTTTTTTTTTTCTTTTTCATTCGATACCGGCTAGCTTTGAACACACGAACTTCTGATTTGTAGCCAAACACACTACACACTAGGCCACTCGCACGAACAACAAGGGTTGGTTTAACTCATCTATGTACATCAACATTTTTTTTGTAATTTTGTAAACAAAAAACACCCATGCCGACGCTGAGCTTTGAACACACAACTCTAGAATTTGTAGTCGGACACACTAGCTCTGTGCCACCATACTCATTACTTAGTAAGTAAGTAGTAAGTAAGGATGTAACTAGTTATGTGTTAACTGTTATATATGTACTGTCTGATAATGCGGAGGGTAATGAGTACTCATTACCTGGTAATGCAGAAAGTAATGACATGTGCCTACCAAATTTTTGTTGGGTGTTTAAGACTTTGCCTGTTACCTTGAACAATATATGAAGATTGGTACCCCATAAATTTGTGTATTTTGAATCTTGAGCCAAGTTTTAGTCAGTTTCAATTAGAACTTTATGTAAGGATCGACAAAAAACCATATCTATATGACATTCACTCCTCGACCAAACAATTTTTGAGGCCCTCAGCAACTTAGCTGCACGCAGAACAGTTATCTTTTTTATGTTTGAAAAAAGAAATACTTTTGAAGTTGCCTTACGAATATGTTTATTTGGTTTTGCATCGTGTAAAACGCAGTTTTAATATTGAACTAATCTAAATGAAGTAATTTTTAATGAAAACCCTAACATTATGTGGAAAAATATAGTACGATGTATACCAAACCTAGTGTAGTCAAAGCCTGCTTATCACAAAATGGTGTATAACTACATTTCAAGTGATCACGCTTTAAAATTTTTTTGAATAGAAGAGAAAATGATTTTGTTCACAAAGCTTACATCCTGAGGACCTCAAAATATTATCTGGTCGAGGAATAAATGCCTAATAGATACGCATTTTTGGCCGATCCTTACATAAAGGGTTATATACGTCGTGTGTTTAATGTGCCAAATCGCTCACACGGTTTTGGACGTGATCGCATCCTTGGTTAGGAGCGGAGCCTATCTAAACTCCTACCTTTCTTTGGGTCAGACACCCGGATGAAGTGCAACTCCACACTCGAGCCGAAGCTCTCTCCGTTATTTGGGTCTTAACCACAGCCACAGCGTTGCTCCCATAAGGGGACATACACCACATACCAGGCCAGATCCGAGGATCTGGGGAACCTGGCACACGCGGTAACAGAATATAGCCTCCGGCCATGCTTCGTGGCCAATGACCACTACCAGTTGGACTCCAAACAGCCCCGGACTGGTGACCTCCTCCAATTCAGCCAGCGGAAAAACATACAACACAGGTCCACAAACAATTAACATGCTGTCCTCACGGACTGCACAGAGGGCCTACAGGGACCGCGGCAACGGACAACACAACACAAACAATAGACGAAGCCACCCTCACGGATGACCGGCACGACATCCATACCAGGAGCCGACGCCGCACCCCACCAACACCACCAACTCTCCTCCTCCAATACCACACGCCCAAATTGTAGATATCACTATGTGGAGGAATTACCTCCACTAAGTCTAGTCCTTCTCCTCACAAACACTTGACGTACAAAACTACTTAACACGCTCGCGGACGTGAATACTATAGCATTCATTTTCATGGTGACGTAGGATGACGTGAATGCTATAGCATTCATATGCAAAGTCAGTTTTTATTAATTTACTTGTATACAATCGTATGTTTTTGTGATTAATGTACATAATACGACTAATTTCATCAATATCCATAATACAATAAAAAAATTATAATAATATAAATAATTAATTAATAAATTCAAAAAAACTAATTTCGAAAAAAATTTTGTGTCATTTTTTGCACCTCTCTGAGTTTTGTTGCGTCCGCGAACGATTTATATCCATATTGACTAAATCTCTAATGTCATCAGAGTACCGGCATTCCGTCAGTATATGCCGCCAGTCTTCAGTCATCCCGCACCCACACAAATCTGTCCCGGACAGGACTCTTGCATGCAAAAATTCATTTAGGGAGCCATGCCACGTCAGTAAGAATTCCAGACTCATGCTAAAGCTGAAGTCTGGGCGGTCCAGTACGAACGTAGCGTCACAAATAAATTTGTACGTCAACCTCCCTTTGTCGCTGTCCGTGCACCTAGTCCACCAACTAACAGCAGAACGCTCCCAAAGGATTGCACTGTGCCGCCTAGCCAATCATCCTCAGACAGCTGTAAGCCACGCTTCAGCTTATACAGAACAGTCCTACATCTCGCTTCCAGTTCAAAGGGAAGGGCGCCAAATTTATTGTGTTTTGTATATATCATAGAAACTAAAACCGTGATTTTCTCGGAATGACATTTTGAAATCGGTGCCAACTCTAACTAATGAACGTATTGTCATTTGTTTTTGTGGGTTTATCAAGGAGGTCAAAATCTAGTCCTTCATTGATCGTTTTTATTTTTAAGCCAAAAATTTAAACTTTGATTTATTTGGTCCATGATTTCCGTAAAAGCATATATTTTGTAAAAATTTCGATTGCTTAAAAACTAGACCTTCATGTTCTAAATAAGCTCACAAAAGCCTACAACTAGGGATCACACCTTAAGAAATGTTTGCTTCTTTTTGAAATTTTAATGAAATGTAGTCCTTGTGATCCTGAGTTAACAATATTTTTGGTGGGCAAGTCCATTATTGCCATATCGTCGGTGTCATGCTTAAGTGTTCCATACGCCATTTTTGACATTTTGAGATAAAGGTACCTTACAAGGTTTTGAACCATGCTCTTTCAGATTTTTTGGTCGGGTTTTCTCTACCTCTTATAGTTTCTGAGATATTCAGATGCCAGTATGTTCCATATCCGCTTTGTGACCCAACAAATCTTGTCGTTTTGTTCCATATCCATAAAGCCTGACGTATGGAACAAAACAACTTTAAACTTTTTAGTTCCATATCAATGTCGTTTGGCGTATGGAACAAAAAGAGACAAAAACGAATTGTTCCGCACCCAAAATGATGGCGTTTGGAACAAAAAATTGCCCATTTTTGCCAAGTTACGAATAATGTGGCGTATGGAACAAATTGTTTTAAGGGACTTGGTTAAAAAACTGAAGAATAATAGTTTCTAAATCCAAATATTTTTGAATATTGTATTGTTATATGAAAACGAAAATTTATCAATCGTTTAAACAAAAAATCCCTAGTTTAAAGACAAAATTTTGATGTAAGTCCACAAAAATATACGCAAAAACGTCCATTCGATTTGAAGCTAGTGTGGACACCGACTACAAAAATGGTATTATAAGAAAAACGCGTTTAAATGTATTATGTTACCTTAGAAATGCAAAATATCAATCCGTTTTGTCCGATCGAAATTTTTACCACAAAAAAATAGTGAAAAGTGGAGGCAATCCCTTAAATAAATGTTAAGGAAACCTATAATAATGGTCCTTATTGTATTTATATGAGAAAAATAAATGTTTCATTTAAATTCCTGATTTTTAAAATCCACAGTACCACTTCATATAAGGGAGGTGGAACACGATTGATAAAGAGTGTTTTGGTTGAAATGTGACAAAACGTGTTCCATGCAGGGACGTAGCCAGGATTTCATTTCGGGGGGGGGGGGGCCCACCCGACGAAAATTTTGAAAGTTCATGTTAGCGAAAAATTTTTATTTAGCAATGATGTAAATCTTATTTTAGACTTATATTACTGATTAAATAATTTTCATTACTATTTATAATTAACCCTTTCGGTGCTTCTTTTTTGTTTTTGATCTGAAAAATATATTTTTCCAATTTTATATATACTTAAGCCCACTATATGAATAATCAAAACTAATTTTTTAACATTTTGTTTGGAAAAGTGGTTTTTGGACACTATGCCATATGGCATAGAATGTATTTAAAGGAAAAAAAAAACAAAACTAAAATATTCAAGTTTTTAATTAAATTTCATCTTATAGAAGACCAGGAGGCCTTATAGAAGAGTAAGAGGTCTTCTTATAGAAGAGCAGGACGACTTCTCGTAAAAGAGCAGAAGGTCCTCTCATAGAAGGGCAGGATGTCTTCTCCTGGAAGAGCAAAAGGTCGTCTCATAGAAGGACAGGATGTTTTCACATAGAAGAGCAGGACGTTTGCATATAGAAGGGCAGGACGTTTGCATATAGAAGAGCAGGAGCTCTTCTTATAGTAGAGAAAGATGTCTTATTATAGAAGAGCAGGAGGTCCTCTCCTTGAAGAGCAGGACGTCTTTTCATAAAAGAGCAGGACGTTTGCATATAGAAGGGCAGGACGTCTTCTGATAGAAGAGCAGGACGTCTTTTCATATAAGAGCAGGACGTTTGCATATAGAAGGGCAGGAGGTCTTCTTATAGAAGAGAAGGAGGACTTCTTATACAAGAGCAGGAGGTCTGCTCATAGAAGAGCAGAGCGTCTTCTCGTAGAAGAGAAGGACGTTTGCATATAGAAGGGCAGGAGGTATTCTTATAGAAGAGAAGGAGGTCTTCTTATATAAGAGCAGGAGGTCTGGTCATAGAAGAGCAGGACGTCTTTTCATAGAAGGGCAGGACGTTTGCATATAGAAGGCGGGAGGTATTCTTATAGAAGAGAAGGAGGTCTTCTTATACAAGAGCAGGAGGTCTGCTCATAGAAGAGCAGGACGTCGTGGAAGAGAAGGACGTTTGTATATAGAAGGGCAGGAGGTATTCTTATAGAAGAGAAGGAGGTCTTCTTATATAAGAGCAGGAGGTCTGCTCATAGAAGAGCAGGAGGTCTGCTCATAGAAGAGCAGGAGGTCTGCTCATAGAAGAGCAGGACGTCTTCTCATAGAAGAGCAGGAGACCTTCTTATAAAAAACCACATGGTCTCCTCATAGAAGAGCAGGGGCCCTTCTTATAGAAAAGCATAAGATCTTCTCATTGAAGACCAGGAGGTCTACTTATAGAAGACATGAAGGTTTTTCATAGAATATCTGGAGGTCTACTATTAGAAGATTTGGGGGTCTTCACATAGAAGGTCTTCTTATAGAATATCTGGAGGTCTTCTTTTAGAACATTTAAAGCCTCTTATAGAAGACCTAGGGTCTTCTTATAGAAAACCTAGGGTCTTCTTATAGAAAAGCTAGGGTCTTCTTATGGAAGATTTGAGGCCTTCTTATAGAAAACCTGGAGGACTTCTTATAGAAGACCTGAATGTCTTCATATACCAAATCTGAAGGACTTCTTATAGAACACCTGAATGTCATCTTATAGAAGGGCTGGAGGTCAGCTTGTAGAAGACGTGGCCATCTTATATAATATCTGGAGGAGTTATTTTGGAAAATCTGCAAGAATTGTTATACATCATCTGGAGGTTTTCCTATGGTGGATCTGGAGGTTTCCTTATAGAAGACCTGGAAGTCTTCGTATAGAAGACATAGAGGTCTACTTATACAAGATCTGGAGGTCTTCTTATAGAAGACCTGGAGGTCTATTTACACAAGATCTGGAGGTCTTCTTATAGAAAATCTAGGGGTTTTACAATAGAAGATCTGGGAGTCGAACAAAGTGAAACATTTCCGTTGGGAAAAATCTATGCCATATGGCATAGTATGAAATATAAAAAATCTGGCAGCTCCATTGAACTATATTTCGGATCTTTATTTCGTTTTAATTATTAAGGCAATGATTATCTACTAAATTAAATACAAAAAGTTAACAAAAAAAATATTTTTGTTAATAAAATATATAAAATTATAAGATGGTATTTTCATGCAAATTTTAAATCGAACGAGGAGCGCTTGCTCTTTGAGACATAACAATGTATAGGGTCCACCAATCAAAATTTTTTGTCGAATTATTTTTAGATAACACTTCAGGGAAAAATACAAAATTATTAAAAAAAGAGTGCCCATAAGTATTTTGCCTTAAAATGGGCTTCAAAAACTGGTTATGCCATATGGCATAGAATCACCGAAAGGGTTAAAATGACGTAAGACTTCTTGGCCAATTTCCCCTTGTTTTCAGAACTTTTTTGATAATATATCAGAGTTAATAAATGTTCAAAACAATGGATATATTAATAATCGCATATATTTTTGGGTGTACCATTTATCAAATAACTCACAACCACAGTGAATGTTATGTAATTCCGTGATATCACTTCGGTAAGACCAAGGAAAGAGTATACAATCGGAAACCCTTAGAAATTTCTTAACAAAAAACTCCAAAACACTTTCCTTTTTTTTTGTTATTTTATCACGCTGCGGTGTCAGAATATGGTACATTTTTCAATTTCGGAAATTCAGGTGTCCAATCGTTGTTATTGCCATAAAGAAGCCAATTGTAGTTATCTGCCCAAAGATATTTTGGTGCCCAATCGTATATTTTATCACAAAGAATTTCTGAAGGCTAATAGTGGTTTTCTTGATTTAGAACTAATGCTAAGCAATAGTGAGTCTATACATCATGAAATTCTAGAGGGTATTTAAATGTCAAATTCTGTCGCCAATCGTGCATAAATAGACTAATTTTCCAATCCAATAGTCAAACTTCACTTATAGAAATTCTGGTTTCCTATAGTGGATCTTCTCGTAAATTGATCAGGAACAAGGAAAACTCTGGCAACCAAGCTTGAATTCGTTTAAAATGAAATTCTGGCGTCCAATCCAATGTATACATAGGCATACATTACTTTAGTAAAAATCCATAAACACATTTTTTCCCAATCTACATTTTTTATACTCTCAGCCTTTAGTCAAAATGTGCCTCATCGAAATAATAATTTTAGGGCCAAAGTGTGTTTCAGAAAACTTGGAGTCGACTTAGCTATGTTCGTCCGTCTGGATGGCTGCCTAGAGAGCACGATAATTCTCGAAGAGATCAACCGATTCGGCCCAAAATTTGGCCTTCGTAACATTTTGTCCAAATTTAGGTCAACTTCGAAGATGGACCATATCGGTCCACTCTTTCGGTAACCTTCCATTGAGTATTTCCAAAATTTTCGGAGAAGTGTAGTTTAAGGCCTATCTGGATAATTAGTAAATATATCTGTATAAGCTTAAGACATTATAATAATTTAGTTAAAAGTAAAAATATGAAATAAATAAATTAATAAATAAAACAAGTAAGCAAAGGCTATAGTCGGAAAGGGCAGACCATACGATACCCTACACCACTACCCTGCGAGTTAGCTTTCAGCAAATCAAAGTTTCTTTTGGACAAATAAACTTATTGTAAGAAATAACTTTTTGGAGTCTGCAACCTTATCACATTAAGTTTAAATAACAATATAATAATTGTTCCACAAACATTTGATTACATTACAAGCAAAACACTGGATATATTAGGCTGTAAATCTGTTATCTGATCACATAAATCAACATAATTGGCAGTAATTGAAAGGGCAAGAGTTGTCCTTCCAAATATCATTTATGTGGGCGGAATGTGTGGTCCAGGAATAAGGATATTACCGGTATATTAAAAATTTTCACAATTTTCACACAAAAGTTGTGGTCCATTTAACCCTCTAAACATCATCCGATCGCCATCTCAAATTGCAAACTTCTTCTTTGTCATATAATCTTATATTATTTAAAATTTCGAGGCGATCGGACTATAATTGCGACATACAGAGCCGCTACAAAATCGGATAAAAATTTTGTTTTTGGTCCATTTAACCCGCTAAATATTTCTCGATCATCACCAATAAGAATAGGGATATATTCTGGCCTGAACCCGACCTCCATACAAAATTTCGTGACGATCGGTCCATAATTGCGGCCTGGAGCGTGTTTACAATTTATAATGGACAGACGGACGGACGGACACATCTCACAAAATCGCTTTATCTCGTCGAGATATGAAGATTGGTATATATAAATACCTCCCTGGAAACGCTTTCCTTTTTTGCAACAAGTGTTCTCGGGATCCCTATTACTACAGTACAAGTTTTTTCAGGGGCAAGTCCATACTTCCAGAGAAAATGGCCCAAAACCTGTAAAGAACACCCACTGCTATCATGTGTAGTAGCTGATGTGCACGACAAATTTCGAACCGGATACTGCGTTGGTCCAAACTTGGTTTATCACAATAGTTCTGCGAGCCTTATATAAAGTTCGATGATGGTGCTTTTTGGTCTACTCCTTCTGGTATTTTCCCCAAAATTTCAAGAATTTTACCTAAAGTGGTATGCGCGATTTTCTTGAACGGAGCAACAGATTTGGTCCAAACTTAGTTTTAGCTCAAAATATGGACCATACTGGGGTACCTCCCTCACAAACCTTCAAAATAGTTGTTTAATGCAGTTGAAGGTCTGTTCGAAGATCCTTAGAAATTTTTACTGAAAGTATTCCTTGTGTTTAGAGCGATATTATGTTTTTCGTGGGAAAGTCCATATATCTTGAAAAAAGCTGAAAATTATACTGTGACGAACTGAAATGACTTTTAAAAGATGAAACTCAATATAATTTTAAAATATTGGAAATAATACGCAATAAATAAAATATAAACATTGGCCTCAATAATCTTGATTTTATTAACATTCGAAAAGTTCGAGCAAAACATAAAAATACGACACATTTTTTTGTCCAATAGGCATTTACTAATTTGTAGCAAGGCACCAGTTTCAAATAAGCACAACGACGACACTGCGGTTGAACAGAAATTATATCATAAAAAATGGTTGATATAGATTTTTTTGCGTGAATTTGTAATTGTTATGATTTTTAAAATAGTTTATTACAAAAACGTCTTAAAGAATATATACAAAAATTTAAAACCGCAAAGATTAAGCAACAATTTTATATTTTACTAGCGGACCCGGCGAACTTCGTCTCGCTATTAAGGAATAAAATTTCATACAAAAACTCAATTTTCGATTTTTCCAATTTTCCGACTTTTCCAGAGATATTTTCCAAAATTTTCTTCCGTAAAGACCTTCTCCTCGAAAATACGAATAACTGACAAAAAATTTTACAGAAATCGGCCTAGCCGTTCTCATTTTATGAATTACTATACATTTTTTACACCATTTTTATATATATAGATTCTTGAATTGCTCTTATCAAAAATTTTAAAAACAAAAGATCGCAAGAATGTTTTTCTTGGACGTAATATGCTACAAACGTTCAATAAATACAAATGAACGTATTGTTCTGAACTCAGTAACACTCACAGTCAGCCTAAAATTACGATTAAACGCTTAAACAACGCCTTAAAACTTAACAGCAACTAACAAAAAGCCTAACTTTTTCATTATTTTTATATTTTTAAATATATTGGACAATAAATACACCAATGTAGTTAAATAATTCTCTGTAATACTTCCTCCAAATACTTTACATATTTCTTGAAAAATGTAAAACAGTTTAAAATATTACTCAAAACTTAAAAAATGTGTAACATAAGCTAATATCCTAAAGGAACGAAAATCATTTCGGGGGGGCCCGGGCCCCCCGGCCCCCCCCTGACTACGTCGGTGGTTCCATGTGACACAAACTGCCAAAAACACGAAAAAAAGATTCCATGGAACAATTCAGCAACATTTTGCTTCATTTGCCAATTATAAAAATTGGCCATAACTTCTAGACTATCACAGATATCTGACTAAAATAAACTACTGATATGTTCTATGAGTTTAGTTAAGTAGAACTGTAGTGGGATTCTCTAACGCATTTTTCGGTTACCGACAAAAATCGGTAAAATTAAAATAATTGTAATTTCGTTAATTAACGAAATTAGTCGGTAAGTTAACAACCAAAATAAAGTTGTCGCTAAGTACTACCGATAGCAACAATGTTGTCAATTTTTATTTTCACATTTCATTCATAATTTTGGATTTTAATTTTACCGATTTTTGTCGGTAACCAAAAAGTGCTATAGAGAATCCCACTACAGAGCTCTTAAAGTATTGGATTATTGCACCATTTTTATACTGTATGGCCTTAAACATTAACTTGAGTTTTTCTCGAATCAGGCAAATGGCGTATGGAACACTTAAGCATGACACCGACGATATAACAAAGACTCTGCTTTTTTTCAGTGTAGACTGTGTTGATTGGGTTTGTCAGTAGTATTATTAGGCCCACTGTTTATGATAGCAACACTACAAACGGCTACATATTTATGATGGAAACTTCCAAAACTTCTTTCGTCACCTACGAACACACTGTTTCTCTTCTTGTTATTGTTATACCCTACTCCACAATGTGGGAAGGGTATTATAGGTTTGTTTTGGTAAAAATTCATGTAACACCGCGAAATATTTGACGTAGACCCCCAATGTTATATACCATTTTTATACCCTACGCCACTTTGTGGAGAGGGTATTATAAGTTTGTTTTGGTAAAATTTCATGTAACACCGCGAAATATTCGCCGGAGACCCCCAATGTGGTATACCAATCTTCATATCTCGGCTAGATAAATCAATTTTGAGATGTGTGTCCGTCCGTCTGTCCATTATAAATTGTAATCAAACTACAGGCCGCAATTATGGACCGATCGTCACGAAATTTTGTATGGAGGTCGGGTTCAGACCAGAATAGATCCCTATTTTTATTGGTGATGATCCAAATTTGTAGCGGCTCTGTAGGTCGCAATTATAGTACGATCAACGAAATTTGTAATAAGGTAAGAGTATATCGTCGGTGTCATGCTTAAATGTTCCATACGCCATTTTTTACTTTTTGAGATACAGGTGGTTTTTAGGGGTTTCCGGTATGCTCTTTCTGAATTTCTAGTCGGCTTTCTCCTATCTGCTCTAGTTCCTGAGATATCCACGCATCGACAGAAATGCATAACCTTTTTTCAGTTATGAAATTAATATTTTAAAAACTTAGAAGTTTAAAAACACATTTCAAATATCAGAATTTCAATTTTCGATTTAGAAATATTTAATTTATTGAGGCAAATATGGAAAAATTTTTTGTCACTTTTTTCCATGTAATTTACAATATTTCACATTTGTGTCATAAGTGCGGATATTGAAAAAATCGACAAAAGTTTTTTTTTTTTTTTTTTAATCTCTATAACTTTTATATTCCAATACATATTCCTCTAAATTTTTGCAAATATGTTCTATATACTATTTTTTTATATTTCAAGTCAAAAATATAAATATTTGCTTTAGTCAGCTCCACACAGTTGTGACGCAAGACATTAAAATGTCATTATCTTAAAACGGGCAAATAGCGTATGGAACACTTAAGCATGACACCGACGATATGACAAAGAAGCAGCTTGCAATTTGAGATGGCGATCAGATAAAATTTAAAGGGTTAAATGGACCACAACTTTTGTGTGAAAATGGTGAAAATTTTTAATATACAGCTTATATCTTTATTCTTGGAAGGCATATTCCGGGTATGTAAGCTATACTTGGAAAAGAAACGTTTGACTTTCTATTGATGCCAATTGTGTTGGTGTACATGATCAGATAAGAGAGTTACAGCCTTATATATCCAATTATTTGTTTGTGGTGTAATAATAAACACGCTAGAGGTCGCGATTATAACTCAATTGTCACGAAATGTTGTACGAGGTAAGACTTTAGGTCGAAGAAGATCCCTAACATCTTGGATGATTATTTGATATTATATAGCGAGTGAAATGGACTATTACTTTTGTATGAACATTTTATATTTGATCCATATTTTAATTCCTGGAAGGCATATACCGCCAAAGTATGCTACATATGAACAAAGAACGTCTGATCTTTCCCCTGAAATTGCAAATATGAGTTTGGTAGATAATGGGACTACTGCCTGGTATAAAATGGCTTTTCTGTAGACAACCACATTTTCTACCCATGCTATAAATGATCTATATCATGACAGAAAAATTGCCAGTTTGTGCATTATTGCAAATTACGTGGAGCCCATGCGTATTAATTGTCCAATTGGATTTTTTTTTAAACATATCGCACCTGTACAACTAAAGGGTAGTAACTCAAAGTTTTAAATTTTTATTAAGAAACAGATTAACCCTACCCACTGTAAAAATCTGACATTCCCAGTTTGTGCATAATTCATAGTTACTACTTATGTATCAACAATTTTGTCTATCCTGAACAATAGAAAATTTTGAGTTACTGCTTTTTTGTTGAACAGGTGCGAGATATTGCAGCATAAGGTCGCTTCACCACCTTTTTTCAAAATTTACTCGGTGTCGCTACCTTTAAAGTTTTTTTGAAATATTACTTTTGGTGAAGGCGAAGTATTTCAGTAGTGCAGAACTTCTCTTCAAAGGATGCACGCCGTTCGTATTCGGCGATAAACTGTAGGTAATCGTACGTAATCCAGGCCGCAATTACAGACCGATCGTCACGAAATTTGATATGGAGGTCGATTTCACATCAGAATAGATCGATATTGTTATTGGTGATGATCGTGAAATATTTAGGGGGTGAAATGGACCAAAAAACAAAATTTTTCTCAGAATTTGTATCTGCTCTGTAGGTCGAAATCATAGTCTGATCAGTAGACAGCGGAATCCTATGCAAATGCATATATAGTTAGGATGGTCGTAGAGAAAATCTGATTAGACAGAAACTCGTTTTATTTCAAAATAAATCGAATTAGGACCAGCAATTTTTGCATATTTAGCATATCGTGCATATTTTTACTTATTTTCACATATCTGCAAAAATGAGCATATGCAAAAATATATTCAAGGATTTGTAGTCTGAATATCCCACCGAAATGGCTAAAATTTGGTATTAAGTCTTCGTTAGGGGTATGTAACTTTACAACTGAACTCTGTCCGCATAGGTCCACGTCTTCATACAGCCCCCCATAGAACGGTAAATACCGATATTCGGTATTTTGAAAGTTGTAGCCTCAATATCCCACCGAAATGACTGAAAATTGGGGTTTAGTCTTCGTTGGGATTATAAAATATTCCACCTGAAATTTGTCGGCATAGGTCCACGTCTTCATATAGCCCCCATAGAATGGTATCTCCCGATTTTCGGTATTTTGAAGGTTGTGGCCTCAATATCCAACTAAAATGACTGAAATTTGGCATTTTGTCTTCGTTGTGGGTATAAAACTTTCCACCTGAAATTTGTCGGTATAGGTCCTCGCTTCGTATAGCCCCCATAGAGCGGTGCCTCCCGATTTTCGTTATTTTGCATGTTGACTGAATTATGCATTTTGCATAATTTTGCATATGTCATATGTTTCGATTGCAATGTAGTCAGAAGCCAAAAATATGCCCAATTCCAAAATTTCACATGAATCGGACCAATAATATGGTTTGCATAAAATTCCGCTGTCTACTGATCAGCGAGAAATTTTGAATAAGGTGTGAGCTTATGACAGAAAATAAGCTTGCAATATAACATGATGATTAGATAGTTTTCAACGGGTGAAATGGATCGAAACTCTTGTGTGGAAATTTTTAATATATATATTATATCATTATTCCTGGTAGACACATTCCGCCCACGTGAGTTATTTTTGAAAGACATTCTCTCGACCTCTCCATAGATGCCAATTATGTTGATGTGCATGCTCAGATAACAGAGTTACAGTATACAGAGAAAATCCACAGTTTTAATTGTGTGTATAGTAACCAAGGTGGTCAAGGAAGATGCCAACAATTTTGGATAATGAGCCGATAGGTCTTAGCGGTTAGCTTTTGTGGAAAAAATAGCCAAATTAAATTTTTATACCCTCAGCCTTTAGGCTATGAAGGGTATATACACTTTCATACGGGCAAAATGTGCCTCATCGAAATAATGGTTTTAGACCCCAAGTATGTTTGGACGAAATGTGTTTCAGACAATTTGGAGTCGATTGAGCAATGTCCGTCCGTCTGTCTGTCTGGCTGGCTGGAGCGCACGATAACTCTCGAAGGGATGAACCGATTCGGTTCAAATTTTGGCTTTCGTAATATTTTGTCCAAACTTAGTTTAAGTTCGAAGATGAGCTATATCGGTCCACTCCTTCCGGTACCTCCCCCACAAAAGTTCGAAAATGTTCGGAAAATTTGTACGCACGATAACTCTTGA
The DNA here is from genome assembly GCF_047663935.1 of Musca autumnalis. Lineage (NCBI taxonomy): Eukaryota > Metazoa > Arthropoda > Insecta > Diptera > Muscidae > Musca > Musca autumnalis. The sequence continues at coordinate 235,239,097 of NW_027411755.1, forward strand.
AGGGTGTAACCGATTTGGTCCATACTTTGCCCATCGTGGAGCGTGTACCAGACTTAGATCAGGTTTTAATATGGACTCAATCGGTCCACTCCGTCGGGTACCTCCCACACAAAATTTTGGAAAAGTTCAGTTTAGGAACATCTCTCGAATCGCTTTGATTTTTGCTTTAGCAACTTGTATTCACTGCCCTCCATACGACGGTATAAGTTTCATCAGGGGCAAGTCCATACTTCCTGAGAAAATAGCCTGAAAGTTGCAAAAAACCCCTATGACACCGTGTGAGGAGGTTGGAGGGCAAAATAACTCTCGAACAGGTCTGCCGATTCGGTCCAAAGTTTGGCCTTAGTAATATTTTGTCCAAACATAGTTTAAGTTCGAAGATAAGCCATATCGGTCCACTCCTTCAGGTACCTCCCCCACAAAAGTTCAAAAATGTTCGGAAAAATTGTGCGTACGATAACCCTTGAAGAGAGTGGCCGAATTGGTCCATACTTTACACATCCTAATATATCTACTAGATATAGATCAGGTTCAAATATGGACTATATTTGTCCACTCCATCCGGTACCTCCCACTCAAAATTTCGGATACATGTTCACTTTAAGACGTGCTTTCGAATCACTTTGATTTTTGTTGAAGCAACTTGCATTGCTGCCTCAATTGCGATGGTAAAAGTTGTTTCAGGGGCAAGTTCATACTTCTTGAGCAAACATCCCTGAAGGTCTAAAAAATCCCTATGGTACCATATGTAGTGGATGGAGATCCATTGTTTTTAGTATCTCCTCCGCAAAACTTTTGATATTAAATCCTAATCAACATTTTTGTCAGTTCAAACGCACAAAATTTTTAAAACTCCCTAAATACATGGGTTTTTTGGAAAAAAAATTGTTTCAATATACACAGGCTGAGGGTATATCTCTGTCGGCAAAGCCGACTGATACTTTTTTACTTGTTGGTTTATATTTTATTTCTAGGAGACATATTTCGGCAATCTACGAAAATAAACTTGAAAACGAACATGAATATAGCGGTTAGATAACTGCACTACTGCCTAACATATAAGTGATTTCTTTATTGTTGAGATTTTCTTGCATAGAACTACATTTACATTCCATATTACAAAATTTCGCAATCATGATACAAAAGTTTTCAAATCATGAACGAATGATTCCCAGATTTTTAAATTGTTACAAATTACAATGCTGTACGGGTCTTGATGTTTTTGTGATACCTTTTGTTTAGGCGAGGCAGGGGAAATCCATAGGTTTCTTCGATAGCTCAGTTACCGTTTGTTGCGCAGTGGAGGGAGAAAAGAATAAGAGAAATAAAAACAACCAGTATTTATTCTTAATATAAATATAATTGAAGTTTATTGTGATTCTTTTCTTACAACAAAGATTACCTTTTGTAATAGGTGGTAGTGGCGACAGAGGCCTTTTTGTAATAACGCGTAGACGTTATTCTTCGACAAATGACTAATGACAAGTGAACGCAGAGGTTCTGAGTGATCGCAGAGGATCCCATGTCATATACTACTACAAATACAATTATTCCAGTGAGAGCAAAGTGTAACAAGGCGAGCAAACCGACAACAACCGATGCCCAGCGGCGATCCGCACACTACGGTATCCGCAGAGGGAATTGTAGAGGAGATGCCAGTGCGCTAATCAGCATCCGTGATTGATCGAGCAGGGGAAGTTGTGGGACAAAGTATCTAACTTATACATTGCCGCCCACCTTGATACACGTAAGCGTGGATCAACAAATTAAAAAAAATTACTTATTAGTATAAAGATAAACACAATTCTTCAAATTAGGATTAATGAACGTAAATTCAGATTCCTAAGTGAGCTATAATTCAAATTATCGATTTCTATAAACGAGTAATTAAAAAATGATCGACTCCGATATTCGCTCGATTCAAGAATATGGAGACGAGTCACTGAACAATTCAATTTTAGGTTTCAAGATATAATAGTACCGATTTGTTTCAACAAGTAACTATAGTGGTCGATTTCAATGTAAGGTGCGAGATTACGTACTAGCGGCAAGAGGAACCGAACCGGTGAGGAGGTACCCAAAAATAGACTTTTGGGCCAGCAACGAATTCAAAACTATGTTTGGCGGTTCCCAAAATAACACTATTATCTAAGGAAGAGTTTGGTGTTGTCCGAAGACCGATCCATCAAACAAAGTTCTCGACTTTTGACATCAGTAAAAGCCGGAGTGGAGGTTGGACGCGACAAGGAAGGACTAAATATTCGACTTTTGACCTTGGTAAAAGCCGGAGAGGTATTTGACCGCGACAATAAAGGGCTAAATACTTGGCTTTTAACCTTCGTAAAAGCCGGAGATGATTTCGTCAGAGTTGAAGCTAATACTCGACTTTTGACATATGTAAAAGCCGGAGGGGAATTCACAGATGGCGAAGCAAGAACTTTACTATTGCGCAAGGTATTAGAGTCTGGATGATTGCTTTGATGTTTGTTAGAAAAGCGGGTCGACATAGTACACTTAGACTCTCGACTTTTGACATTTGTAAAAGCCGGAAAAGTGCAGGGCAATGTAGAAATGCCTGGAGGGTGTCGGGGCTGCGACAAAACACAACTGTGATCTCGACTTTTGACTTCAGTAAAAGACGGAGACAGTTTTGATGTGGTCGGAGCAATAACTCTTCTAACCTGTGGTCGGTGGAGAAGGCTATGGTGCCGTTGTTTGCACAAGTTGCAACTATATTTGCTGTTACATTTCTTAACAGCATGACCACGACATAAGCAATTTATGCAATAATTATGCTTTTTCACAATCGAGAATTTGTCCTCAAATGATAGTTTAATAAACTGCGGGCAGAGACGAAGAACGTGGCTCTGGCCAGAACAAATTGGGCAAGTCCTTGTCAATAAATTGGTGGATCGAGGGGGTGATACATCGTTAGATTTATGTACCGACAACAATTTATTGGAGGATTTAGGAACAACATTAGATAACAACGAGTTATTGGTGCGACAAGATGTAGAAATATGCTTCGACGACGAATTTGTGACCTGATGTCCATACATGTTCTGGATACACATCAATGTTTGAATCCTCTCTGTGAGGAAAGCATCTAAGTCTCTCCAAGAAGGCAACGACGACTTGTTTTTGATGCTTTGCTCCCACAGAGTCAATGTCAATTTAGGCAAACGCTGCAAACAAATACAAACTATTATTGGATCCTAATGATCCGTGATGACGTCATAGGCGGTCATTGCAGCAAGACAACTACTAATACCACGCTGGATAATTTTCAGAGCAGCACACGTTTCCTTTTCAAAAGAAGGGAGATCAAACAATTGAGTTATGTGGCTATTCACCAGAATGCGTTTATTATCGTACGTATCCGTCAAAGCTTTCCATGCTAACTGGAAACTACAATTGGTGAGTGGAAATCTCGAAACGATTTCGCGTGCCTCACCGGAGGTTTTCTGGACTAAGTAGTACAGACGTTCAATATTCGAGAGCTGCGAATTATTGACGAATATGGTGGTAAATAAATCCCTAAAAGATGGCCAAGATATAAAATCGCCAGCAAAAAGATCAATGTCGATAGGTGGTAAGGGCAGACTATGGGTATCGACAGTTGACTTGGAATGGATATCAAGAGGGGCAGCAGAACAATTTGTGGTGGTGATTTGAGGAGATGAAGAACAGACATGTGGCATATCAATCTGCAAAGGGACAGACTCCCTTAATGGCAAACCAGACGAAGCATGTTCAGAATAAAAGGAGAAGTCTTCAGTCTGTGTACTACAAGTTCTCGAATTTTTGACAACTGGTGAAATTTGAGTTGCATTAGTTGTGGTGGAGGAAGTTTCTGGGTGAGCAAGAACAATGGGAGAATCTGACTGCACAGAAACCGAAGCTAAATACTCACTGGATGTCATGTTCGACAATTCATTTGGTGGAGGTGGAGAAACAGCTGGAGCTATAGCAGGTGAAGGAGTTTCACTGCCCAGAGTTTTAAGACACTCAAGATGCCGACTAATTGTGCTTATGCAGCGAAGGTAAGCAATGTAGGATGTGGCGTACTTTTCCTCAACGACATCAATACCATCAGTCTGTGCAGTCTCGGATGTCGTGAGGTTGTTTTTGCACTCCTCATACGTGCATTGAACTTTGTTCCACAATTTTCGAAGCTCTGAATTGTGGATTTCGAGATAATGAACGTTATACACTGCCGCTCACTTGAATAGAACCCCCCTGCAAAATTTTATTCAACCTTCATTTTTTTCCGAATTATACAAGATATGAAGTTTTTAACTTTTATTATATTTAGCTTCATGTGTTTGGAGTAAACTTACTCATTCATTTCCATTCAAATCCAATTTATATAAAAATTATACAAGAAAAACAAAATAAAGTCAAAAATTGGAGTAAAAAATTTGGCTCATTTGAATAGAACCCCCCCTTTAAAATTTGCGAATACAGAAAGATTGTATTAGAATATCGATGCATATTTACTCTATATTGAAAACGAAGTACTTTCAATACTATTCAGTAAAAGGATATCCCTTCTGATTAAGGATACACCCGTTTATCCTGCTTTGGTAAGGATTCTTTAAATACTCAGGTGTAATGCCATACAAAGCTTGCTTTTTTATGTCAACAAGTTTATTTTTGGAAGCGTACTGTCTCCTAGAGTCGTATATTTTACGCTTAAGTCATTCCCATACAGTTTAGAGAACATTTACCACTGTAGAATATGGTGGCCCCTCCAGGATATCCGCATTTCTATTCAAATCTTTAAGTTTTGATGATTCGAAGTGTACAAAAGTTTATAAAATCGTGATGAAATTGCCACTCGGGATATCCGAAAATGTTTCTCAATACTGGAAATACCTGTTTTAGAACTCCTTTGTAAATTGTCGTGCGCATTTAGGGTGAAAGAAATTAACGCCCAAGTCCTTCATAATTATTAAGGACTCTCCTCATTAAGTAAACAATTGCATAACTCTATAACTCAATTCTATGGAATGGAAGACCATCTTCTAAATTGTTTCTGTAGCGATGAATGTGTTTTTATTGTGCTGGAACGCATTACTAATTATCAAGGACTTGGGCGTCAATTTAGTTCACCCTAAATGCGCACGACAACTTATAAAGGAGTTCTAAAACAGGAATTTCCAGTATTGAGAAATATTTTCAGATATCCAGGGTGGCAATTTCATCACGATTTTATAAACTTTTGTACACTTCGATTCATCAAAACTTAAATATTTGAATAGAAATGCGGATATCCTGGAGGGGCCACCATATTCTACAGTGGTAAATGTTCTCTAAACTGTATGGGAATGACTTAAGCGTAAAATATACGACTCTAGGAGACAGTACGCTTCCAAAAATAAACTTGTTGACAGAAAAAAGCAAGCTTTGTATGGCATTACACCTGAGTATTTAAAGAATCCTTACCAAAGCAGGATAAACGGGTGTATCCTTAATCAGGAGAGATATCCTTTTACTGAATAGTACTGAAAGTACTTCGTTTTCAATATAGAGTAAATATGCATCGATATTCTAATACAATCTTTCTGTATTCGCAAATTTTAAAGGGGGGTTCTATTCAAATGAACCAAATTTTTTACTCCAATTTTTGACTTTATTTTGTTTTTCTTGTATAATTTTTATATAAATTGGATTTGAATGGAAATGAATAGCTAAGTTTACTCCAAACACATGAAGCTAAATATAATAAAAGTTAAAAACTTCATATCTTGTATAATTCGGAAAAAAATGAAGGTTGAATAAAATTTTGCAGGGGGGTTCTATTCAAGTGAGCGGCAGTGTAGTTGGTTTCAATTTTCTTTTCAAAGGAAGCCACACGTCTCAAAAAGATGTCAGAAGCTCTAATAAAACGAGTGAGTGGGGTGACTGACATTTTTAAATTAAAATGCTCAGAAATTACCAAAAAATTTACAATTGAATTTGCAACAAACTATGAGGAATGGTGAAAAGAGGAAATTCAGTTGAAGCACAAATTGCTATAGCTCGAAGGAAATAAGAAATTTCCACAAAAACCTGCAGAATTGTACAAATACAAAGGAATAATAGCAAGAGAGAATAGCAAGAGCAAGAGTGATGATATTTGAAATTAATGTAGGGCGAAATAAGAGAAAATTTAAAGAAACTTCCTCAGGCGAACAAAAACTACTTTAATTTGGCCAAAAAAATGATAAAAACTCGCACAAATACGAAACGGTGTATGGTGCTACCAAGTGTAGGGTGTATGGTGAGATGAGGTATGCTACTGGTAGGGTGTATTTGTCCAAAATCCAAAGATAAATAATCGATTAATATGAAAATTTTATTGTTTGCACCAGAAAATCAACGCAAATCAACTAATTGGTCCGAAATATATATTGTTCAGTTGACAAGTTGGTGCAAAGTATGCCAAAAGTAGGGTGTATTTGTCCAAAAATACCGAAACCCCTACGAAAACTCAAATAATTTTCCAAAATATTTAACAAATATTGCCAAAAATAATACTAAAATGTCGAAAAACAAGTATTTTTCACATATATTCTCTGCTCGAAATAGGTGCAATAAATGCCGAATGTAGGGTGAATTTGTCCAAAAATTGTAAAAACGCTACTTCCAATTAATTATAGTTTCAAAAATTATCGAAAAATAATTTTCAAAATTAATTATTAAAAAAAACTATTTGTGCTATTTTACCCCACTGTGCTAACCACACAAGCGACGCTAGCAGAGAAATGGCTGTGTGTGAACAGCGAAACTCCCACTGAACAACAGACGTTGCAAACGACCAAGCAAGTGAGTGCAGAGGATCAGCGGAGTTTTTAAGGGACGCTTAAAAAGGCGGGAAAGTTGTTGGTAGAATTACCATGTAATTTCTCAAATTAGAATAAATACCTGACCGACAAAGGTAGGAGAATAGAAAAACGAATGTGTTTGGTTGGCGATGGACGATCTGTACAACAAATAAACCAAAGGAATGAGAATTTGGATGGAGTGTTGTTATTGCAAATTCGCCAATGCAAATTTTCAATGGGTTTTAAAATAGAACGAGGAGGAATAACAACGCCAAATATTTTTTGGTTGGAGATGATCGTAATATCAAAGTAAACCAAACGACAATATGTGACTGTAGACAATGTGTGTTGTTATTGTAAATTTGCTAATGCAAATTCTCAACAAAAGGGCTTCGTTAAAAAAGGCCTTGGGGAATAACAACAACAATAACAAATGATCAACGAATAAGAATATCGATGTAATGAGAGTTTGGATCAATGTGTGTAATAATTGAACAACTCGAGAGCAAGAGTTATTGGAAGTTAACGATGTTGTTATTGCAAATATTACAAAATATATTTGCAAAGTTCTCAGTTAGAATGCGAAGATCCACAATTAGAATTTGACAAATAATCCCGAATGCTTTGTATGATCAACGCAACGTAGGGTGATCAGTACAACGACTAAGAATTTGCAAGTTTAACAACAACTAAGATGTTTGGTAGTGGGGAGAGCAAGTATTAACACAAGAAGTGCTAATATGAGTCGACCAATATGAATTTTTTATTATTATTTTTTTTTTAACAACAATAAAACGATTGGAAGGATTGTGTTCGTTGTTATGGTGAGAACTAATAACTTCGAGCAAATCGAACAAGAATAACAACAACACGAATAGTGATTTGTATGATCAACGCGACGTTGGATGATCAGTACAACAACGATTTCAACAATTTGTGTGGACTGTATAAAGGGGGAATGAAGGCAACGAATTTAATGCACTCGCGTAGGGCGATTGAAATTCGACCAACGATTTATTTTTATATTAATACTCAAACGGAAAACGAAAAATACTAACACTCGCGGTAGCTCACTTTTTATGGAAATCTGAGTTTACGTACCTGGTGTTAGTATGGTGATTTGTTGATGTAATGATAGCAATGATTGTGACGTGAGATGATCCAATGATTTCTCCGTGCAAAGCAATAATAAAAACTTCAATTCTCGTTCATAAGAGGGGGAACAACAACAAGGCTGGTTTCTATCTGGCTCGATGCGACCAAATGTTTAGGCGAGGCAGGGGAAATCCATAGGTTTCTTCGATAGCTCAGTTACCGTTTGTTGCGCAGTGGAGGGAGAAAAGAATAAGAGAAATAAAAACAACCAGTATTTATTCTTAATATAAATATAATTGAAGTTTATTGTGATTCTTTTCTTACAACAAAGATTACCTTTTGTAATAGGTGGTAGTGGCGACAGAGGCCTTTTTGTAATAACGCGTAGACGTTATTCTTCGACAAATGACTAATGACAAGTGAACGCAGAGGTTCTGAGTGATCGCAGAGGATCCCATGTCATATACTACTACAAATACAATTATTCCAGTGAGAGCAAAGTGTAACAAGGCGAGCAAACCGACAACAACCGATGCCCAGCGGCGATCCGCACACTACGGTATCCGCAGAGGGAATTGTAGAGGAGATGCCAGTGCGCCAATCAGCATCCGTGATTGATCGAGCAGGGGAAGTTGTGGGACAAAGTATCTAACTTATACACCTTTGGTAAAAAGTATTGTAATATTACCTCGAAATATTGGAATTTTTTTATGGATCGATTCGATAAAAATCACCGAAAACTATTTCTAAAATTCTTTTATTATTTGTTTATACCCTCAACGTTTAGGCCAATGAGATTATCGAAATAATGACTTTAGACCACAAGTATGTTTGGACGAAATCCATTTCAGACAATTTAGAGTCGATGTACCCATGTCCGTCCGTCTGTATGGCTGTTGCGCACGATAACTCTCGAAGAATCAAACTTTAGGTCTCGTACATTTTTTTTGCAAATTTAGTTTAAGTTCGAAGATGGGCCATATCCGTCTACCCCATCGGATAATTTCCCTCACAAAAGTTCAAAAATTTTCGCTAAGATTATTCCCAAGCTAGGGATGTGGAAATATTATTTCGAATATGGATTATATCGGCCCACTGAATTTGTTTAAAACATGTTCGCCTTGCGGCCCCTTTTACGATAGTGCATTTTTTTCGGCAAGTACATACCTCCTGATTCGACGCCAACTGAACTGACTAGTGCCTAAGATAACCCTAGAAGGATGAAACCGATTTGTCTTAATTTTGTACATTGTATTAATTTTGTATATGAATTACATCGGAAGATTCGGAAGATTGCCGTTTAAAGATTCGTCTCGGATTGTTTCATTTTTTTGCATTTCTTTTGGTCTTTGTGGCCCTAGTTACTACGGTACAACTTGTTGGGGTGTCAAAGTCCATTCTTCTTGGGAAATTGGGCCAAAATTTGGACTTTCCGAAAAAGATATGGATTAGAATAAAATATCAAAAGTTTATGGGGGAGGTACATACAGGAGTGGACCGACATATTCCAATTTGGAAGGGTGTCTTATTTTGGGTTTCATTCCTCTCGATAGGACCATTATATCAGGAAACATGGACTTGTCCACGAAAAACATCATATCGCTGAATACAGGACTACTAGAAGAACCTGCTGTAAAAATGTCCATAGGGGTTTTTAAAGTTTTCGGGTCATTTTCTTAAGAAGTGTGGACTTGCCACTGAAAAAACTTGTACCATCGTAATATGAGTCTTGAGTACAACCGATTGCAAGAGAAATCGAAACGATTCGAGAGGAGGGAGGTATCCGAAGGAGTTGACATATATAATCCATATTCTAACCTGATCTATGCCATTCACAAATATAACTATGTCCAGAGTATGTCCCAAACGGTTACTGCCTTCGAGAGCACAGTTTTAGCGAAAATTTTTGAACTATTGTGTGGGAGGTACCCAAAGGAGTGAACCGATAAAGCACATCTTAGTACTTCATTTAACTTTGGGAAAAATATTACGATTGCCAAATTTTGAATCGATTCGGTTAATCCGTTCGAGAGTTACCACGCGCTCCAACCACAACACATGGTGCCATAGCCAATTTTTACAGCTTTTGCGTCATTTTCTCAGAAAGTACGGACTTGCCCCTGAAAAAACTTCCACCGTCGTCGAATACAACTTGTTACAACAAAAATCAAAAGGATACGAGAGGAGATCTTAAACTGCACTTTTCCGAAATCTTGTGTGGGTCAAACCCGTGGAGCGATATAGTCCATATTCAAACTTGATCTATGTCGCGTAGAAATATTACGATGTCTAAAGGTATGACCAATTCGGTTACTCCCTTCAAGATTTATCGTGCGCACAATTTTAGCGATCAATATGAATTTTTTAGGGGTGCCCGAGGGAGTGTATATCGCCCATCTTCGAACTTAAACTAAGTTTGAACAAAATATTACGAATGCCAAATTTTTGACATGATGGGTTTGCTTCGTTGGAGAGTTATCGTGTGCACCAGCCAGACAGACTGACGGACAGATGGACGGACGTGGCTAAATCGACTCCAAATTGTCTGAAACACATTTCGTCCAAACATACTTGGGGTCTAAAGCCATTATTTCGATGAGGAACGTTTTGCACGTATGATTCTGAGGGTATAAAATTGCTTTATTTCTTAAAGGTGTGTCTAATGTCGAATTTGCCAATTCCGTAAAAAACTGCCAACATTTGCAGATCCTATAAATGGAATATGAGTCGTATACGCAATAGGCAATAATACATTTATATAAGTCATACGCCCTACATGCTACAAAAACTAATGTTAAATGCCGCACAACGCAAAATTTAATACGCTTTAAAAATCTAATTATTTTCAACATTTAACATTTCATCAACCACACGAATGAAAAAATAAAAAAAAAAAAAAACAAATCTTCCCCTTCCATATGCAATGGAAAATTTTTATTTCATTTGATTAAGTAATTTCATGCTTGCAATTTATAAATTTCTCACACACACACATGGAAACGCTTAGTTCCCAACCACCTGTCATTACTTTTACCACAGTACAAAACCCCGGACAAATGAAATGATTTAGTTGCCATAGATGCTGATGTCTGCAACAGCAGCAACATATCCACTTCTAATGCAAGTAGGTCCACACGATTCAAAGGCAGGGCAAGGCGGCGCAGAGTGCAGAAAACAGCAAATGCAAACACAATTTTTAATTAAAATCAAAGGCAAATAAACTTCAAATTTTAATTAAAAAACAAATCAAATAAGGGTCTTAACCACTGTGCCACACACACAACAGAGAGAGAACAACACCCACATAACAGAAATGTATAAAGTATTCAGTGATTCATGGAACACAAAAAACACTCACTCACTCTCACTACGGAAAACATAACACTCTCATATATTTCAATGAGTGAGTGTTGTCTTATTTGCACTCGAAAACAACAACTCACTCAAGATTAGCCTGAAGAACAGGAAACGGAAAGAGGATACCGGAGCACTAAGGAAATAAGCACAAAAAAATCAATGCTCACACATTTTGCAACGAATATCCAATACATAAACATATTATGTCATAGTGTGCAACTGGGGAATACATACAAACTTGGAAGTAACACACTCGCGTGAACACTCACACACACTCAATTATGTCTGTAATATAATATGTGTGTTTGGTTGTCCAACTTCTATGTGGGTGATGTCAAAACTGATGAAACATGGAAAATGGATTTTGTGTCTTTCCAGAAGAGAGTGAAAGAAAACGAGTCTATGTGTGCCAAGAGAGAGCCACACATGTATTTGTTGTAAACACAACTTGATGATTTTGATGCTGAGTTAATGTTGTTGCTTGCCGGGCTTTGTTGATGATTGTACTGCTGGATGCTGGTGCCAGTGTTGTTGCTGTTGGTGATGATAATAATGTTCAGTATTCGGTATCTTGCGGACGTTGTTGTTTGGGGAATCATTTCACTCATCATCAAAATACTGGCGTACATCAGCAGCAGTCCGTCAGTCAATTTCTGTTTGTGTAGCTTTTGTACATTTATGCATTAGATGAACATTGTAAGTGGTATTAAGAAGGACTTATGGATAGTTATAGTCGTAGTTGAGATAATGTATTGCGGAGAAGAATTGTTCAATACTTTCGTGAATGAAATGAATTTGGCATTACAATTTAAGTTCTAGTTTTCACTATCCCTGAAACCATAAAGTGTTGAAACTGCAACCTGTTGGATAATTGAAATCGTAATTGTTGTGAGTTATGTTCAAATCCGGAAGCAATTTTTCTCTACCAGTTCTTGTTTTTGAGGTATAGCTGAGGTCCCTATTTTATGATTTTTACCCAGATTTTCAATGCAGAACTAGCACTTTTCATGGTAGTTACACGACTCTAATAGAAAGTTTAGAAAAACATAAAAATTCGGATGAAACAGCCAGTGTAATCAGTCACCTCGACTTCTTGGTGATTCGAGAGGGTTTATTATTAACTAGGCATTTACACAAGATCATTTGTCGTAAAATACAACCCTGAATTACTAACACATATACACATTCGTCGGTTGTCTCACATCTTTAAGCTGGTATAAAAATTCTTGACATTTTTGTAAAAATAAGTGAGCAAATAATTGAAATGTGTTGAAAACCGAATAATAATAAGAACAATAACAACATATCACGGTGCGCCTTATAAACATTTTAAATGAAGGGTGCTTACACCTGGGAAGTTTTTGCGGATTATGAAACTGCAATGAACGTAAATGAGAAAAATGAAAAAACAAAAAAAAATTGGCGGAGTGATTTTAAAATTAATCGCGGACAAAGTTCACATCTTTGAGGGGTTTCTAGGTTTTACGATTTTTCTTGGAAACCGCAAGTCTTATTGTAATGGGACTAAAACAAATATGGTAGCAGTGAAAATTTTCTACAAGGTTGACCTCTATAACTTTTTTCTAGTTTTTACCATTTTTGAGATATAGAAATTCAAATTGGGACAATGTATTGACTGTATAGCTTTCTAATAAAACAATGTCATGCACGTAGCGCCTTAACTAACTTTAAATGAAACCAGCATACAGCTGGGATTTTTTTTCTAGTTTTAAAACAGCAATGTTCATAGATGAGAAAAATCCAAAAACAAGAAAAATTACCTGGAGGGATTTTTAGGAAATTCTCGGTCATAATTCATATTTTTAGGTTTATTTTAGGTTTTCAGGATTTTGCCCGGAAGCGGCAGTTCTATAGAAATGGGACTAAAGAATATGTTGTAGCAGTAAAAATCGTCTACGTTAATTTCTTTAGTCCTATTCCGATAGACCTTGCCGTTTTCAAGCAAAATCAAGCCTAAAAAACCTTAAAAATGTGAAATTTGACTGCGTTAAGAGTTGTTAAAATTTAGTTCGTTTGAAAGACCTAGTTCACTATATAGTTCAGTTGACGCCGGTCATATGTATGGACGAACTGCGTGTGACTTATATTATCTCTTAATTTTCATGAAATAACTCATACGCACATGAAGTATGGTACTGAACTAGTTCACTAAATTTAACAACTCTACCTACGTTACACAGACATGTTTTTGGTTTTTTTGACAATCAATCAAGCATGGTTATACCATAACACTTAGGTTTACAGTTGGAGTATACATCCTGTGACGATAAAAATGGAACGTGTTAAAATAATGGCCTGGCGCCTTAGAAATGTTAAGATCAATACACCTTAAGATCAATACACCTCACTACGAAGGTAGTCCAAGCAGTCTTGTTTACAATGATATAAATTTTTTTCGTGGGCAGGTTCAAACTTCCTAAAATTTGTGACACAAAAGTTTTAAACCACTTTGGGACAGTTTTAAATGCCTTTACCGGATTCTCCCTTTTCAAAATTTGAAAATGTTCGCTTTAGGGCTGTTCGTTTTGAAATTATCTCCGAAGGCAGACCTGTTGGCCCCCATAAAAAAGGGAGTGATGTTAGCTGAACAAATGCAGCATGTCGTGTGTTAGCAATAAACATGCGGATCATGTGTGGCTATCGTGGCATCAACACGGGCCGAATAAGAATTGAGACGGCTGCATCGTTCGGATGTTAACTGGGATAAAACCACTAGTGTTTGCCGTAGCAGCTGACGTCCTTCTGCATTCACAGTGTATCTGTATACTGCCTGCATGACTGAAGCAGTGTGAATACCATCCAAGCCTGCCTGGTACGCTCGCTGCTTTTTCTAGATCATGGAGATCTCTTGTGACGTACCAGGGTAGGGGAAGCCCGTCCATTAAATCGTGACAGGGATGCTCATGGCGATAACAACCAATCAGGTACTGCATCGACAACATCTTGTTGTGCTGATTCACCGGTAAAACCATCGTCTTCTCATACAGATGATCCATTGGTGTTATGAGGAGGTACCCTGTTGCAGTCGTCAGGGCGGCATTCGGCAGGTTCGAATATTCTTCCACTGTGTTGCGTTAACATTTGCATACCACACTGGCGCCGCAAAGCTAACCGACCTAATTTATTTATTTAGCGTATGGACTTTTCAAAGATAGGTAGAGAGTTTTGTACAAATTATATATTATATAATTTTTTTAGCAGGTATATAGATTTTAGAGATTTAATGAATTGAGCCAGGATATTGCTTCTGGTGTAAGGAATTGGATTTCCTCAATGCGTCCTGGGAATGAATGGATAGGGCAGGTGTGGATAATGTGTTCTATAGTCTGGGAAGGGGCACAACATACACAGCTAGCTTCATCGGAAAGGTCCCACCTTGTTAGAGACTCTGATGTTCTGGCTGTGCAAGTACGTAAACGGTTTAGGTTGCACCATGTTTTTCTGGGAAGGTTGAACTCTGTTGTCCGGTTATCAGGTTTAAATAGAGGACTGCCGCGGCCACCGCATCGACCATTCTTGTTGTATATTATAATTCTCGATATGGAGTTGCTTAGCTAACAGCAATGGTGGTTTTCTTGAGTTGAGTCTCGATGCGTAGTTTATCTATAAGTCTTGATTAAGAGGGATACTGGGGTTTGCCACGATTTTGTTATACTCTTGGAGCAGAGATTGTTTTCTTCTGAAAGAGGGGGGTTGGATATTAGCTAACATTGGTAACCAATCTGTCGGTGTGGCCTTTAATGTTCCTGTTATGATTCTCATGGAGGTGTTCAATTGTGTGTCGATGCGTCTAACGTGAGGGCTATTCAGCCAGATCGGAGAACCATATTCAGCAGTCGGATACACCAGGGCCAGAGCAGACGTACGAAGGCAGCTGGCGGATGCTCCCCAAGTTGTTCCAGCGATTTCTGGATTAAATTGTTTCTTGTCTTCAGTTTTTGGGCCGATTTTTGTAGGGTTCTGTCAAGAAATATACCAATGTATTTCGGATTGTAGTTGTGACAGAGGCGCCGTTAAAATTTATTAAAAGTTTCCTATCTGCTTCGACGTGAGTGAGGCGGAAACAGCAGACTTCTGTTTTTGAGAGGCTAGGTTTTAGTCTCCATTTGTGGCAGAAGGATGATATTAAAGATAAATCTGATTCCAGAACCATTTCTAAGATTTCGAAGTTCATGTTTTGCTTTGCGATTGTCATATCGTCTGCATAATTGAATTTACGGGAAGCTGTTTCCGGAAGATCATGGATGTAAAGATTAAATAGGGTTGGGGCAAGGACCGAACCCTGGGGAAGGTCGTTATAGAGTTTTTTTGTTCTGCTGGAGCTGTCGTTTAAGTGGACTGTAAAAAGTCTGTCGCTGAGCATAGCCTGTATAATGTTGCATATCCTACTGCAGGGGATTATTTCGTTTAGTTTTAGTAACAGACTATTCTTCCAGACTGTGTCGTAGGCTGCCGTTAGATCAATGGAAGACACTCCGGTTTTCTGCATCCTGTCGAAACCATTCTCGATGTAGTTCTTGAGTGTCAGTTCGTAGAGCACTTCGACCTTCTAATTCGCTTCTTCAATGTCCATTTCGTCCTTAATTTTAAAAGCCGCTATAAAAGTACCACAAGATGACGTTTTTCAGCTTTGAAATGTTCTGCAAAAATGTCGCTCAGAAAAATTTAGGTACGGCTCTCATTGACAACTAATCGAGTTTGTCGCGTTTTCGTGGTTTCTGAGCGACATTTTTGCAGAACATTTCGATGCTGAAAAACGTCATCCTGTGGCACTTTTATAGCGTCTCTTAAAATAAATTACGAAAAGGACATTGAAGGAAGCGAGTTACAAGGTCGAAGTGCTCTACGAAAACAATCCTCATTCGATTTGACTACAGATATGTCATCCCAAAAATAAGCTAAAGCAACAGTAAACGAAGATATATATATTTTGATATTTTTACCTACGTTTTCAGACCGAATTGGCAATAATTTGGCACTTATTGTTTCCAGTGATCAAGAAGCTACTCCACCAAAAATTATGGACATAGGTCCACGGTTTGGTAAGCCCCCCATAGAATGGTGACCCCCGATTTCAGGCATTTTGACATTTCAAGAACACAACGTGGACCAATGACAATCATTTTTTGTGGAAGCTTTTCCTGATCGGACTTGAAACGTAGCTAAAAACATCAATATATCTCAAATTAATCAAAAAATATAATGATTTTGTTTTTTCAATATTTATTTTGAAAATTATGAGAAATTCATTTAAAGTTTTTTGTGAGCTTTTCACACTCTAACTACTCAAACTTAACCATGTGTTAACCAATTAAAAACAAGTAAGCCAAGACTATAAACGGGGCCGACCATGTGATACCCTACACCACTACCCCTGGGAATTAGCTTTCCACAAATCAAAATTTCTTTATGGAACAAATAAACTTATTGTACACGGTGAGCCTTAACTAACTACAAACGAAAGGTGCTTAGACCTGGGAAATGTTTGCTGATTTTGAAACCACAATGTTCATAGATGAGGAAAATTAAAAAAAAAAAAAATAATTCGCCGGAAGGATTTTCAAATAAATCGCAGTCAAAGTTCATATTTTTAGTATTTTTTCAAGATTTTCACGTTTTGGCTTTGAAACCGCAAGTCCTATCTAAATGGAATTGGAGAAAATATTGTAGCTGTGAAAATTCTCTAGAAGATTGACCTTTATGATATTTTCGAAGATTTTATCCTTTTTGAAAATAGAAGTTCAAATTGGGACAATGCACTGACTGCATCGCCTCCTTATAAAAGAATGTCATGTACGGTGCCCTTAACTCACTTCAAATGAAAACCGCTTACACCTGGGAAGCTTTTTGTGGACCCCGAAACATAAATGTTCATAGATAAGAAAAATCCGAAAACAAGAAAAAATCGCTGGAGGGATTTTTAAATAAAACGCGGTCAAAGTTTGGTATTTTCAGGTTTGCTATTCTGGATTTTGCTTGGAGACGGCTTAAAAAACTGTTATTGCACTGAAAAACCTCTACAACATTCTCTTTAGTCCCATTTCGATAGTACTTGCCGTTTTCAAACAAAATCTTTAAAACCTAAAATAAACCTAACATGTAGGCAAAGGTTATAGTCGGACGGGCCGACCATGTGATACCCGACACCACTGCCCTGGGAATTAGCTTTCAGAAAATCAAACTTCCTTTATGGAAGAAATAAGCTTATTGTAAGAAATAACTTTTTTGATTCTGCCACCTTATCGGATTAAGCTTGGGACCTACAGTTTATCGCCGAGTCCGAACGGCGTGTCCTAAGACACCATTTTTAGAGAAGTTTTATATGGCTGAAATACTCAGAAAATTTCGCCAATGTTGATGTTACCTCGCCGGGGAATCGAACCCACGACATTCTGCGTACAATGCAGATGTGAAGTTGAAATATAGCTCCAATCTATGGAATAATATCAGAAACGAAGATCAAACATTGGTGGCGTCGTTTTTTATTGGGATAGCTAATACAATTTTGTTTTTCAAAATAGCCTGGCTTAATCCCATTGTTGTTGTTTTATTATTTTAAAAACAACTAATTTATTAGTGGAAAAAGGTTGACATTGTTCGCCAAAGGGTAAGGCAAGGAAGACTAGTTTCGATCCACTAGAGTTGTGCCAAAGGAACTATATGGAACTATCTCGTTCACTTCGCAGTTCCAATGGCCCACCTTTTTTCTTTGAACAAACTGCGTATACTTACTATCACACGTTATATTTAATGATGTTACTCATACGCTTTGGAACTAGTACCAGGAACTAGGAACTAGATGACCCAACTCTACGATCCACGCCACTGGATCTTATCAGTTCCCTTGTTTCTTGTTTATGGATATTCTCCACCGAAGTTATTTTTCAATAACTTCTTCAACAAGAAACTTTTTATACCCAAACATCAATCGTCAGCTCGACACCTTTATATTTGTAGAATATTTGGATGTTGCAAAACCTCATCTTATAGTATTTTCAATACAGTTCAAGAATTAAAGAACGAAAAGGACATGAAAAGCATTGAGATAAAAGAATGAAATGTTCTACAAAAGTTTCGCCAATCGTTTTGATTGATCGTTTTGATTGTATTTTCGCAAGTATTATCCGGAAAAAATCAAAAAAACTTCCTCGCGCGATATCTCAGAGACATGGCCCTTCCCTTTGGGTTATTTATATACTCACCAATGGCTTTCATTTCCAAAAGGAATTTGTCCATTATAAATTGTTATCAAACTCCAGGCCGCAATTAAACTTCCTCGCGCGATATCTCAGAGACATGGCCCTTCCCTTTGGGTTATTTATATACTCACCAATGGCTTTCATTTCCAAAAGGAATTTGTCCATTATAAATTGTTATCAAACTCCAGGCCGCAATTATGGACCGTCACGAAATTTGGTATGGAGGTCGGTTTCACATCAGAATAGATCGCTGGTGATGATCGTGAAATATTTAGCAGATGAAATGGACCAAAAATATAATTTTTATTGGATTTTGTAGGTGCTCTGTAAGTCGCAATAATAGCCCCCTTGAAATTGTGATCGGATGATGTTTAGAGGGTTAAATGGACCACAACTTTTGTGTGAAAATTGTAAAAATTTTGTATATACCGGTTATATCGTTATTCCTGGAAGACACATTCCGGCCACGTAAATAATAGTTGGAAGGCCAACTCTTGCTCTTTCCATTGATACCAATTATGTTGATTTACGTGGTCAGATAACAGAGTTACATCCTAATAAACCCAGTTTTTTGCTTGTAGTGTAATCATAAGCACGCTAGAGGTCGCAATTATAGCTCAATAGCACCGACGTAGCCAGGGGGGATTTTAGTTCCCATAGGATATTAGCTTATGTTACACATTTTTTAATTTTTGAGTAAAATTTTAAACTGTTTTAAATTGTTCAAGAAAAATGTAAAGTAGTTGGAAGTATTATATTATATTTTGTTTTTGAAATTTTTTATTAGAAAAATTCAACAATAAAAGACAAAATCGTTGCTTAATCTTTGTGGTTTTAAGTGTTTGCATATTTCCTCTAACACGGTTTTATAATGAGCTATTTTGAAATTAATAACAATTACAGATTCTTTATTATGTTTGAAATTTGCAATAAAAAAACTATATCAACCATTTTTTATGATATAATTTCTGTTCCACCGAAGTGCCGTCAGTTGAAATTATTTGAAACTGGTATCTTGCAACAAATTAGTAAATGTCTATTGGACAAAAGGATTTTTCTGTTGAATTTTTATGTTTTGTTCGACCTTTCGAATGTTAATAAAATAAAGATTATTATGTAGCTTGAGGTCAATGTTTATATGTATTTTAATTTCACATATTATTTCCAATATTTCAGAATTACAATGAATTTCATGTTCAGGGATTTTTCTGTCCATTACTCTTTGAATAAAACCAGAAGAAAACGTAATAGAAACCCACAGCAATTGTATTTTGGGAATTACTTTTAATGGATGCACCTTTCTAGAAATTTTAATTTTTCCTTCTTCGGTAATACCTTCAGTATTTTTTTTTAAATATCCTCACTGCACTTAAACAACTATTTTGAAGGTTTGTGAGGGAGGTACCCCAGTATGGCCCATTTTCGGACAAAAACTAAATTTGGAAAAATATTACTAAATCCAAAGTTTGAACCAAGTCTGCTGCTCTGTTCAAGAAAATTCGCGGATACCACTTTAGCTAAAATTCTTGAAATTTTTTTTTTGCATATGCAAAATTTATGCATTTTACATATTTTCTTATGCAACAAATATTTCAATAATAGGTACAAAAATGTTTACGTGTACAATTTTTCTGTTTAAAATTCTCTTCAGACAAGTCAATAAAATAGAGAAATGTATAACCACAGCCACAACCTTCAAAATACCGAAAATTGGGAGGTATCGTTTTATGGAGGCTATATGAAGGCCTGAACATAAACCGGCCAATTTGTAGGTGTTAATTTTTTTACCCACAACGAAGACAAAATGCCAAATTTCAGTCATTTCGGTTGGATATTGAGGCCATAACCTTTAAAATACCGAAAATTGGGAGGTACCAATCTATGGGGCTATATGAAGACGTGGACCTATACCGATAATTTCGGAGGGATATTGAGGGCACAACCTTCAAAATACCAGAAAGCCGAAGGTACCAATCTATGGGGGCTATATGAAGACGTGGACCTATGCGGACAGATTTCAGTTGTAAAGTTGCATACCCCTAACGAAGACTTAATACCAAATTTCAGCCATTTCGGTGGGATATTTAGACCACAAATCCTTGAATATATTTTTGCATATGGTTTTCCATATGCTCATTTTATACAGATATGTACAAATATGTCAAAATATGCACGATATGCAAAAAATACAAAAATATCTGGGCCTAATTCGAGTTTCTGTCCAATCAAATTTACTCTGCGACCATCCTAACCATATATGCATTTGCATAGGATTCCGCTGTCTAGTTATAAGTAAAAATATGAAATAAATAAATTAATAAATAAAAAGAACTCTCTTTTTTCCTTTGCTGTTTTGCAACAAGTGTTTTCGGGGCCCCTATTACTACAGTACAAGTTTTTCAGAGGCAAGTCTATACTTTCAGTGAAAATGGCCCGAAAGCTGTAAAGATGTAGTGGCTAGTGTGCACGACAACTTTCGAACCGGATACTGCGTTGGTCCAAACATTGTTTCTCGCAATATTTCAGCGAGGCTCAAATTGCAATATAATCAGAAGCCAAAAATATGCCCAGTCCCAAAATTTGACATGAATCGGACCAAAAATAGGGGTTGCATAAAATTCCGTTGTCTACTTATAACTAAATTATTAGCATAAATAAGCCATGATTATTGAGGTCTTAAGCTTACATAGCTTATCCAGAGATGTCTTAAACTGCACTTCGCTGAAAATTTTTGAAATACTCTGCGGAAGCTTCCCGAAAGAGTAGATCGATATGACACATCTTCGAAGTTGATCAAGATTTGGACAAAATATAACGTATGCCAAATTTTGGACCGAATCGGTTGATCTGTTTGAGAATGAATTATCGTGCTCTCCAGGCAGCTACCCAGACGAACGGACATAGCTAAGACGACTCCCAGTTTTCTGAAACAGATTTCTTCCAAACACACTTTGGCCCTAAAACCATTATTTCGATGAGGCTCATTTTGGCTAAAGGCTGTCTATTAACAGATGCACGATTTGACGACAGAATTTGTCATTTACATAACCGCGATTAGGTGCTAGAATTTCTTTTATAGATAGACTAACTATCATTAGTTCTCGGCCTTCAAAAATTCTTTGTGATAAGTAGACATCGGATTTTTGCATATTTTTGAAAATTATAACAAGATATTTGAAAATTCAATGTTATGATATTTCTAAGGTTTTCTGATTGTATTCGCTTTCTTTTGGTCTTACCGAAGTGATATAACTGAATTTCATAACATTCACCGTAGTTGTGAACTATTTGATAAATGATACGCACAAAAATATATGGGATTATTAATATATTCATTGTTTTGATCATATATTAACTGTGACATATTGTCAAAAAAGTTCTAAAAACAAGATAAAATTTGCCAAGAGGTCTTACGCCATTTGTATTTAAAAATAGTAATGAAAATTATTTCATCATTAAAATAAGTATAAAATAAGGTTTATATCTTTGATAAATAAGACATATTCGCTAACATGAACTTTCAAAATTTTGGTCAGGTGGGCCCCCCCCGAAATGAAATCCTGCTCAATAGTCACGAAATTTTGCACGAGGTAAGAGTTTAGGTCGAAGAAGATGTCTAAAATTGGATGAAGATCTGATATTGTTTAGCTGGTGAAATGGACCATTACTTTTGTACGAAAAATATAAAAAAATATTTTTGGTCGATATTTGAATTCCTGGAGGGCATACACCGGCAAAGTGGCCTATATATGGAAAAATAACTACTGACCTTTCCTCTGATGAAAATTGCAATAATATGTGTGTTTGATAACGGGCCTACTGCCTAATATATAATGAGTTTTCTGAAGAAGGCACATCTTCCTCCCATGCTACAAATTGTTTCTATCATGACAGAGAAAATCCCAGTTTTTTTATTGCGTGGAGCCCTAGCGTATTACTTCTCCAATTGTCAAAAGGAAAAAATGTAGCAGAAGGGACTAAAGAACGCCAATTTTCAAGTTTAAGATCATTTATTAGAAATGTATAATATATAACTGTTCCACTCATATCAGTGAGTGTACCCCAATTAAAATTAGCTCAGTGATATGTAGACAGCGGAATTTTATAAAACCTCTACTTTTTGGGACTGGCTTCTGATTAAATTGCTATCGAAATATATCACAAAAAATTCCGTGTATTATACAAATTTTCGTATGCAATAAATAGTTCAATAATATCTTCTAAAATGTTTTTGTGCACATTTTTTCAGTTAAAATTCTCCTCAGACAAGTCATAAAATAGGGAAATCTGTAACCACAGCCACAACCTTCAAAATATCGAAAATGGGGAGATATCGTTCTATGTGAGGTATATTAAGACTTAGATATATACCGACAAATTTCAAGTGGAAAATCTTATACCCCCAACGAAGACTTAATACCAAATTCACCCTTCAAAATGCCGAAAATCGAGAGGTATCTTTCTATGGGAGCTATATGTTGAGGCGGACCTATAACGACAAATTTCAAGTGGAAAGTTTTATACCCCCAACGAAGGCTTAATACAAAATGTCAGCCATTTCAGTGGGATATTGAGGCCACAGCCTTTAAAATACCATTTATCGGGAGGTACTGTTCTATGGGAGCTATATGAAGACGTGGACCTATACCGATAAATTTCAGGTCAAAAATTTTATACCCCCAATGGAGATTTATTACAAAATTTCAGCCAATTTGTGGGATATTTGAGCCACAAATCCTTGCATATGTTTTTGCATATGTTCATTTTAATGCAAATATGACAAAATTTGCAAAAAAAATAGGTCCAGACGTTTTATTTTATTATAAAACGACTTTTTGTCTAATCACATTATCTCTACGACATTCCTAACCATATATGCATTTGCATAGGAATACGCTGTCTAATGATATGGGACCTACTGTTTATCGCCGAGTCCGAAATGCGTGCCCTAAAACACCACTTGTAGAGAAGTTCTTCATGACTGAGATAATCAGGAAATATCGCCAAAATTACTGAGAGGTATTTTGCCATCGTTGAACTTTTTATACCATTGCACCACGTTATCATAACATGGAAATTTTACATTTTCTGATTTTTAAAGAATAGACGTCCTATACATTTAATATGATCAATACCAAAAAATCATTACGTATCTTCGTTTTTAATATTATGCCACAGAGTGGAGCTATATCAACTTCCTCAAATGTCCATGGTAAAATTATTTATTGGTACCCACCCGCCTTGCACGCTGAAGGTCGGGGGTTCGATTCGCGGCCAGGCAACATCAAATTTGCAACGATGGCAAAATATCCCTCAGTAAAGTTGGCGACATTATTTTGAGTATTTCAGGCATGTAAAACTTCTTTACAGGTGATGTCTTAAGACACGCCTTTCGGACTCGGCGATAAACTGTTGGCCCCATATGATTGATGTAATATGAATCGTGGTGCACTCCCTGTCCCTTCTGGGATGTTTGTGGAACAATTATTATATAGTTATTTAAAATCGATGTGATAAGGTGGCAGACTCCACAAAGTTATTTCTTACAATAATATTTGTCCTATAGGAATTTTGATTTGCTGAAAGCTAATTCGCATGGTGGTGGTGTAGGGTATTGCATGGTCGGCTATGTCCGACTATAGCCTTTGCTTACTTGTTGTTTTTTTTAATTTTGGCCAATGGCGTTTTTGTGGGATCAGAGAGGGATCAGACTTTTCGATGTTTTTTTTCTATCTCCTGCATTGGGTCAGTAACGACCTTGGTACGATCAACATACCATATTATATTCCCTTCACTTCTCAATCCCATCCTCCTAATCATCATACCACGAACCAATCGAAATTCACAACAGTCAAATGTTCAAACTTAAGAAAAATGTTAATTTTTTGTTGTTATTTGTTTTTGCGTTATACGCATTGGGGATACTTGAGTGTTGTTGAGTGCTTTTACCGGTTGCTAGCAATTTTGATGTTGCTTTGTTGTCATGCTGCTGAGGACGACAACAACGATGATGATGATGTTGATGGCAATGGTGATGGCGATTTTCCTATGTCTCTACAAACATGTATAGCTAAGCGAAAACCAAACCAAACACTTCGAATCTCCTGCTACGATGTGTCAGCTTTATTTCTTTATTGTTGGTCCTGGCTGTTGTTGTTGTTATTTTCATTATTCTGCTGATGCTGATGATGTCTGTTGTTGTTGTTGCACGGTGAATGATGTTAGAAGACGTGCACTTCATACAAAATGACCAGTCGTCGGCCATACTTGTGATGCGCTATGTGAGTTCATGTTTTGTTTTGGGTACCCTACACTAATTCGAATCGGGTAGATGAATATTGGATGTGGAGATGCTATTATATGAATATGAATTACAGAAGAATAGTTTATATTTATTTATTTTTTCTTTACTCATTCAGGTTCAAAGGTTTTCAACAAAGCATCACCAATATTTGCTAAGACATAATTTGTGCCAGAAAATTTGAAATCGATAGTGCCGTGTTCGCCCGTATATCTGGCTGGTTAACATTATAACTCTCGTAGGTAGTAGTCTCTAGATCAAGTTCGGAGATGGTTCAAAGCATTTGTAAGATGCGTTCAGACAAAATCCGTTCCACACCTTTTGAAATCTATAGTGTCATATCCGCCCGTTGATCTAGCTGGCTGGTTAACATGCTTACTCTCGTAGGTAGATCAATATCAACTTCGAAGATGGACTATATCTGACCACTCCGCCCGGAACCTTCTACATAGCATTTCCACAATATTTTAGGGACAGTTAAGAGGCTGCTGAAGAATAGATTTATAATTTTAACAAAAATTATTTCTTATGGCTCTGATTACACAAATATGATTTTCGTGGTCCTTTACTGTTGTTTCTTGTACAGTCACAACCTGAGGGTATCTAGCTGTCGACAATGGCCGCCTGATTCCTTTTTATTTGTCTTCTCTAATTTCTGGTATAATGATTGTTGGATTTTGTTTGGAACACGCATCGAATAACAATCATGTATACACCCACAGTCTTTAAACACACCACACACACATAAACATTATCCACACACAAACACACACCTTAAATAAACACAACAACACAACGGGGTCCTTTTATTGTTAGTGGAGTGATTTTTATTGTATTTTGTTTTTAAGTCCTGCTACACCAACTACGCCCTTTTATACATTTGAATAGACATGTTTTGGACATTTCTCAATACCAACGAAATTTTGAAGTCATCCGAGCCATCTGAGAATTGTAAACCGACCACACGTAAACGTGTATTTTCTTTGGTACATGGGGAGTATATGATTGTTGTTCGGGGTTTCGTTGGTTTGTTCGTGGAACTTGGCCCCATCGAAAATAGTCCATTTCCTTTTTAAGGCGGGTGACCACAATAAAATTTCCCAAACATTTATTTGCGTTCGTGCTGGGGCACGAAATAGAAAGAAAAGTTTATTTTTTCGGAAAAGTTTTCTATTATTTTGTTTATTGTTATTGTTTGTTCACTTTGTAGTTGTTGTTGTCGCTGCTGTATATGATGATGATGATGATGCTGCAGCTATTGGACACAAAGGAACATTTTAGTAAGCCTGTAAAGGAAAAAAAAACATTATTGAAAAAAACAACCACCCACTTAACGTAGTTATGATTATTTTTAAGGTTTATTAACATTAACAAAACGAATTTACCGCAAACATCTGGCCAAAATTTAGTTTTCTGAATTTCGACAGATTTAATATACAATATGTTTTCATGTATTTTTAAGGCTGGAGGGCCGGTTTTAGTGCTCGTTAATAGTAACATGAAAAATACTTTAATATTACAAACAAACAAGCATATACTTTGTTTTTATACCCTCAGCATTTATGTTAACGAGGGGTATATACACTTTCATACGTGCAAAATGTGCCTCATCGAAATAATGGTTTTAGACCCCAAGTATGTTTGGACGAAATCCGATTCAGACAATTTGGAATTGATTTAGCAATGTCCGCTCGTCTGTCTGGCTGACTGGAGCGCACGATAACTCTCGAACGGATAAACCGAGTATGTCCAAAATTTGGCTTTCGTAATATTTTGTCCAAACTAAGTTTAAGTTCGAAGATGGGTTATATCGGTCCACTCCTTCCGGTACAACACCCACAAAAGTTCGAACATGTTCGGAAAATTTGTGCGCACGATAACTCTTGAAGGGAGTAACCGATTTGGTCCATACTTTGCACATCGTGAAATGTCTACCAGACTTAGATGAGGTAACTCTCGAACGGATCTGCCGATTCGGTCTAAAATTTGGCCTTCGTAATATTTTGTCCAAACATAGTTTAAGTTTGAAGATAAAACATATCGGTCCACTCCTTCAGGTACCTCCCCCACAAAAGTTCAAAAATGTTCGGAAAAATTGTTCGTACGGTAGGGAGTGGCCGAATTGGTCTATACTTTACACATCCTAATATATCTACCAGATATAGGTCAGGTTCAAATATGGAATATATTTGTAAACTCCATCCGGTACCTCCCACACAAAATTTCGGATAAGTTCACTTTAAGACCTGATATCGAATCACTTTGATTTTTGTTGAAGCAATTTGCATTTGCTGCCTCAATTACGATGGCAAAAGTTTTTTTAGGGGCAAGTCCATACTTCTTGATCAAACAGCCTGAAAAGTGTAAAAGCCCCTATGGCACCATATGTTGTGGCTGGAGATCCACTTCCATAACGGTCAATGTCGATCCATTCGTTTTAGTATCTTCTCCGCAAAACTTTTGATCTTTAATCCTAATCAACATTTTTGTCGGTTCAAACGCCCAAAATTTTAAAACCCCCTTAATACATATGTACGTATTTTAGGAAAAATTGTTTAAATATACACAGGCTGATGGTACATCTCTGTTACTTGTTAACATACAGTTAGACAAATAATATGGTGAATTTTCAATAAATAGGATTTCAATTAAAATTAAAATAATGATAATCAAAAAATAATAATAATCAATAATGTTAGACGTCTTGTACATAGCAGTTCTCGTCCCCTGAGGCGAGAAAACCTCTGACCTAAACCTAAATCAAGTAGAGACGTTACTAAAACCCGAATTTTGGAATAAACAATGACAAAAAAGGTTTCTATAGATGTATTAAAAAAATTGTCTTATAGCCAGCATCTAGAAATTCGGGTTTATTGACCTGGAAATTTTAAACAAGTTGAGGAATAAGTATACAAATGATGCATTGATCTCAAAGATATGTCTTACTTGTATATAACGTGTTTGTTATACAATTGCCTCAAGCTGGCCCATTACAGAACATTTGTTCTATAAGCCGAACTAAGAAAGAAATCTCCAATTCTCTCTATTTGTTGCTTCCCTCTCTGGAATATCGCGCTTTTTCATCTCTTCTTCCACTTGTTTGCTCCATCGATTCCTTGGCCTGCCAGTTCTGCGTGTACCGCCATGTGACCCGTATTTATACGCCTTTTAGCGGATTCATCATCGCTCATTCTCATGACATGGCCTAGCCAATGCAACCGTTGTATCTCAATACGTTTATATATACCGATGTCGTTGTATAGCAGATACAGCTCGTCGATATTCACAATCAACGCAGATTGGTCCGTATATCTTTCGAAGATTTTTTCTCTCAAACACACCAAGTACTGCCTTGTCCGCTTGTGCAAGTACCCATGCTTCGGAACCATACATCAGCACGGGTATATCAGTGTTTTGTAAAGTGTTACTTTTATTTGACGAGATATGGCTTTGTTTTTAAACTGCTTACTTAAGCCAAAGTAGCATCTGCTAGCCAATATAATTCTTCGTTTTATTTCACAACTGAAGTTGTTTGTTGTGTTTACGGTGGTGCCGAGGTAGACGAAGTCTTTTACTACCTCAAAATTATAGGAGCCACCTTCAACAGTTGGTCCGAGCTCTATGGAGGCATTGCGCGAAGACACCATCGACTTGGTCTTCTCACTGGTTACCGCCACCCACTTTAGCAGAGTCTCCTTCGATCTTCGCAAATGTATCAGTTACTTCTATTGCTGTTCGTACTCTGATGTCTATAAGCAAGTAACATGTGGCTATTGGTGTAGATTGTGACATTTCTCCTAACGTTTGCCTCTCGTATGACCTTTTCCAGCAGTATGTTGAAGATATAACACGAAAGGCTGTCTCCTTGTCTGAAACCTCTTTTGGTATAAAACTTTTCGGAAAGGTTCTTTCCTATTTTAACTGAGGATCTAGTGCCAGTTGAAGTCATTTTACAAAGCCGTATGAGCTTTGCGGGCATACCAAAATCAGACATTGCTTGGAATGCTTTTGAACGTAGGGGGCTGTGGAAGGCTGTTTTATGATCGACAAAAGGGTGATATGTGTCGATCTGCATCTCTTGGGTCTTCTCCAGGATTTGCCGCAGGGTAAATATCTGGTCAATGATGGACTTGCCGGGTCTAAAGCCGCATTGGTACGAACCAATTATTTCGTTGGCCATATCCGTAACACTATCTTATAGGCAATAAGAAGAAGACTTATGCCCCTATATTCAGAGCGTACAGTCTTATCTCCTTTCTTGTAGACGGGACACATGATGCTCAGGTTCCAATCGTCAGGTACGCGTTCTTCCTGCCGAATGGTGCTAACTAGCTCATGCATACACCTTATCAGCGTGTCGCCTCCGGTTTGAACAGCTCGGCTGGCAGGTCATCTGCTCCTGCTGCCTTAATATTCTTCAGCCGGTTTATTGCTATCTTTACCTCATGTTGGCCGTATATATTCAATACCATCTTCTGGCATTGGATCTGTGGTACTTTCGTCGTCTTCGGTACTATTGGATACCAACAGTTTGGAAATTTGCTCTTTCCACAACCTTAGCACACTATCCGTATCAGTTACCAGGTTACCTTGCTGGTCTCTACAGGAGGATGTGCCTGTACCAAAGCCATAAGTTTGATGTTTGACTCTTTGGTAGAATTTACGGATTTCGTTTTGGCTCCTGTACATCACGATTTTTTCACACTCCTGCTTTCCCATCTATCTTTTTTCCTGCGGAAAAGACGTTTCTCCTCTCTCGTTTTCTCCCGATACCTCTCTCGTGCGCTGCGCGTTGCAGCTGATTGTAGACTAGCCCTATATGCCTCATTTTTCTCTTCAGTAGCAGCACGAGACACCTGGTCATACCATGGGTTCATTGGTGGAAGTCTCTGGAATCCAAGTATGCATTTTGCTGATGTTTGCATGGAGTGGACAATAATTTGCTTTTAATAGGCAATTGGGTCAGTTGAGTGGAATATGCTGTGGCTATCTGTTGTGATTGCAGCTTACCGATGTCCAATTTCCGAGTTGTGTCTGTTCGTACCTTATTTCCTACGTTTAATCTGGTACGCACCTTTGCTGCAACAAGGTGGTGGTCAGAGTCTAATACGCTAGATTAATGTCTATCTATCACAACGTGATAAATTTGATTTGTTGTTCTTTGATCTGGCGACAGCCAGGTGCCCTTGTGAATATCGAGATGCCTAAATCTGGTACTGCTAACTACGATGTTTTTTGCCGCTGCGAAGTCTATCAGCCTCATTCCATTGTTCGACGTTTCACTATGGAGACTGAATTTCCCGACTGTTGGGCCAAAGATATCCTCCTTTCCAATTTTGGCATTAAAATCGCCTAGAATAATTATAACGCTATCGACAGGACAACGGTCATATGTTTCTTCTAAACGCTCGTAGAATATATCGTTGATCTGTTCGTCCTTTTTTTCGGTTGGAGCATGAGCGCAAATAAAGCTAATGTTGAAGAATTCTGCTTTTATCCGTATTGAAGCAAGACTTTCATTCACTGGGGTGAAGCTGGAGAACAGATGTTTTAACTTCCGATTGACTACAACTCCGCAGCCAAA
Source organism: Musca autumnalis (assembly GCF_047663935.1). Taxonomy (NCBI): domain Eukaryota; kingdom Metazoa; phylum Arthropoda; class Insecta; order Diptera; family Muscidae; genus Musca; species Musca autumnalis. The sequence continues at coordinate 235,269,463 of NW_027411755.1, forward strand.
CTCATGCTTTGTGCCATGGCAGCTATAATACAGTGCGTCATCTTTTGGTGTTGTTGTGAAGCCTTTCCCAATCCATCGTATTTTCTGTATGGCAGTAATGTCGGCCTTGTACTTTTCAAGTACATCTGCCAATGCCGAAAATGCACCTTCTCTATAAAGAGTGCGAACATTCCAGGTACAGGTTCGCAAATCATGGTCCTTAAAATGTTTGTGGGGGATCGTCGACCCAAACCTATGCTTTTAACGTTCTTATGGGTGAACGCGCGGCACATGTTAGCTCACTACCTTTAACGGGTGTTAAAGGCAGTTCCCCAGGTGACACCACAGGTAGGTCAGTGTCCACTTGAGATGAAAGAGGGACCAAGATAAATCCTGGGCTTTGCCATGTTAAATCCGGTCAGGAACGTTCCTTGGTATCTTTCATCCCCTACGTCACCCATTATGGGTCTATCTTAAGAAAAAAATTTGCTCCAGCGACCGGCAGTGTGCGCTTACTGAGAGCAAGTCAGCATAAATTCAATGTATTATTAAACTCACTTGATCTCAGTAAGCGCACAATGCCCGTCGCTGGAGCAAATATTTGCCTAATGTGACCTTACCTTAACTTATTAAATTTTCATTTTATTCATTTTCATTGATGCACAAGGTAGTCGTAACAAATATTGGGACCAACCGAATGTTATGATTTTTTAACATTTTATTTTTAATGATATCTAAGGTAGTCCACAGGTCGTCTCAAAAACATGCCTACCTTACTGATCTTGTTTTTATTGAATCAGAACGTTAAGGTCTGATCATTTATAAGTCCAAATTAAGGAATTAGTTATGACATAACCATAAGGCCATATCAATCAGCTGATTGAACCAAACCTATGGAAATTAATGTATTAAATTAGTAGTGACATAACATAATGCCAAGGTCTCTGGACTAAACCATATAAACTACCAAATGTTTTATGCAAATACAGGGTCTCGACCTAGAACTTGTATAATATGTCACAAAAACTTGTTTTCTTTTCTCTCCAGAGTTGTCAACATCGGACGCAACTGTGCCTAAGCTGGGGAATAGCAACATATACCTTGCGTCAGTATATTTACCTTTCGACTCGCCGACACTACCACCTACGTTGGAGCTGCAGCGTTTGGTAAGGAGAACAAAACAAACAGGTAACGAAGTGCTAGTAGGTAGCTATGCTAACTCACACCACATTGCATGGGGTAGTACTAATACTAACAAAAGGGGCCAAGCCCTTCTAGATTTCTTGAATACTAACGACCTAATAACCCTTAACATAGGGAATAAAGCCACCTTTGTTAACAGGATTAGGGAAGAGGTATTAGATATAACAATATGTTCCGAAAATCTTATAAACGATGTGCAGAATTGGAGGGTTTCGGAAGAGCACTCTTTCTCAGGTCATCGGTATATAAGATGTGGTCTAACACGGCCACCGCCAAAACCTATTAGTTTCCGAAATAAATCGAAAACCAACTGGATAAAATTTGGAAAATAATAAAAGAAAGGCTAGGACACGATAGCTATGAATGCCTAAGCACGGACGATATAGACAGAAATGTCAACATTCCTCGAGAGAGGAAATCTGCCTACGAAAAACCATGGATGACTGGTGAAATTCGTAACAAAGACAAAGAGGTCCGAAGGCTTTACAACAGAGCTCGACGTAAAAAATTAGCTGTATTCTGGGACAACTTTCACACAAAACTTAAAGAATACAACAAAATGACTAGAACGGCAAAGCGCAATTCCTGGAAACTCTTCTGTGAACAGGTAGACAGCGTAAATGATGTATCAAAAAAGTTTCTATCGAAAACCCATACCCAAACCGAGATTATGGTGAATGATATGGGAAATAAGATGGAAACAATCGAGGACACACTGGGGCTTTTGATGAATACACATTTCCCGCCGAGCACTGCAGTGCACCCAGAGGTAGTTAGGGTAGTTAGGGAACATGCTACAGAGGAAGCACCAACAATTGATGAAGCGAGGGTAAAGGATGCCATCAAGAGTTTCAAAAATTTCAAAGCAGCGCGACCGGATGAGATATTTCCGGACTAACTCCAGAAAGAGATGGACTACATTGCGTCCAAACTATCTGGAATTTTTAACGCATGCGTAAGATTTGCGTATACCCTAAAGCCTGACAGGAGGCGAGGGTAGTATTTATCCCCAAACCTGGGAAGGCAAGTTACGCAATTCCTAAGTCTTATCGTCCGATAAGCCTAACATCCTTCCTGCTTAAAACCATGGAACGAATAGTCGATACCATGATTAAGAGCAAGATTCCAAACGATATGCTTAAACACACCTACCTTAAAGGTAGATGAGTGGAAACCGCATTAAATGAGGTTGTGCACCACACTGAGAGCACCTTCGACAATAAGATGTATATACTAGCGGTATGCATTGATATTGAGGGTGCTTTCAGTAACGTCAGCACCGAAACCCTTATCCAATCCTTAGATTAATTTCAGGTGAACCGGGCCCTTAGGGACTGGATAAGCCACATGATAAGGAGTAGATGGATAAGCTGTGGCTGTTTGATGTAAAAATAAAGGACAAAGTTGGTCAGGGTACGCCGCAGGGGGGGATTTTATCCCCACTCCTATGGGTCACTACCATAAATAGTCTATTAAGGACTTTAACCGATGAGGAATTTGACACAGTCTGCTATGCAGACGACGTTATAATACTTCTGGGTAAGAATCCAAACTTGCTATGCAGAAGAGCTGAATAAGCCCTAACACTAGCGTACAACTGGGCTAGACCAAGAGGTCTGAACGGAAAATAAAACTGGGACACTTTGAAGAACCAGTTTTCCTAAACAAGACAATAAATATTTCCAACAAAATTAAATATCTGGGTGTAATCCTGGATAGGAAACTTAAATGGAAAGACCGTATTCAAGAGAGAACTAAGAAAGCTTATAGATGTTGGTCAACCTGTCGAAGGACTATAGGCTCCAAGTGGGGTCTTAATCCTAAGATGACACACTGACTATACAAAAGCGTAGTTAGACCTATTCTAACATACGCTTCAGTAGTCTGGTGGACAGCTATGGATAAAAAGTGTAATATTAAAATACTACAGAAAGTCCAACGAATGTGCTGTCTAAGTGTAAGCGGCGCAATGAGGACAACATCAACGAGAGCATTAGAAACTATTCTATATATACACCCAATAGAAATCCAGATAAGGTATGAAGCGGCTGTCGCAGCTATTCGACTTAAAGCGATGGACGAGTGGATCAGTAAGGACCACGTAACATACCATCAAAACATTCTACAGGTAACAACGGGAGAGTCAATGGATAACATTGTATCGGACCGTATACCTGAAACATTTGTAGCTGCCTCATGCGAGACATTAATTCCAGACAGAGACTCGTGGATCGGCGGAAATCTAGCACAAATGCCGACTGGAAACTGTTGTTATACAGGCGGCTCAATGCTAGGTGGGAGAACGGGACTGGGTCTCTTTATTGAAGAACCAGAGACCGAAATATCTCTTCGTTTGCCGGATCACAATACGGTCCATCAAGCGGAGATCCGAGCGATCACAGAGTGTCTGAACTGGCTTAATGCCAACACGAGGCCAACTACTGTAAACGTCCTTACGGACAGTAAAACTGCAATCAAAGCAATAACATCCAAGACAGTAAAATCACAAACAGTCCTGGATTGTATAAATTCGATCAACAGCTATACTCAGCATGGCACGGTGCGTATAATATGGGTACCGGGACATGCGGGGAATAGAGGTAATGAGATTGCAAATTCTCTGGCAAAAAAAGGGAAGGGAATTAGCAACCGTAAACTTGGCGAACGCAAAGCCACTTAATGCGTCTCGGCTAGAGTTAAAAAATTGGGCAAAAAATGCCCACTCATCCCTATGGAATAGAGAGGAATTAGGGAAAACCACAAAAATCCTATGGGGAGACCCAAATGAGGAAAAAACTAAAAACCTATTACTGCTAGGTAAGGGTTGAGTAGACTTACAGGTGTTCTTACAGGTCACCTGGGTTTACAAACTCATCTGCAAAAAATTAATTGTGCAGACAACAGCGTATGCAGGGCATGCGGAGAGGATGATGAAACGTTGGAGCATTTTCTCTGCCAATGCCCCGCTTTCGCAAACATCAGATCCCAGTTTTTAGGGAACGACACAATACCAGATCTTAATCAGGTAATTGTAGACGACCTAAAACAATTACGGGATTTTGTTAAGGGAACAGAGTTCCTAAATTAATTTATAGTAGAGTCCCCTTCTTCAAAAAACTTAGACTAGAGCGCACAACAGGCCTACTTCATGGCTTATGTGTATGTCCACCAGGACATGTGGCGAGTACTCGCCCCTCTTTTCAACCTAACCTAACCTAACGTTCTTATGGATGAACGCGCGGCACATGTTAGCTCACTACCTTTAACGGGTGTTAAAGACAGTTCCCCAAGTGAAACCACGGGGAGGTCAGTGTCCACTTGAGATGAATGAGGGACCAAGATAAATCCTGGGCTTTGCCATGTTAAAGCTGGTCAGGACTGTTGGTGTCTTTCATCCCCTACGTCACCCTTTATGGGTCTACCTTAAAAAAAATCGGGAATAGGAGCGATTTAATAAGCTACACTAAATAAGAATGGAAAAACAATATTAGAATAATCATTCTAAGACTTACTTATTAAATTTGCATTTTACTCATTTTCATAGAGGCACAAGGTAGTCGTAACAAATATTGGGACCAACAGAATGTTATGATTAGACAGCGGAATCCTATGCAAATGCATACACTGCCGCTCACTTGAATAGAACCCCCCTGCAAAATTTGTTTTCAACCTCCATTTTTTCCGAATTACACAAGATATGAAGTTTTTAAGGTTTATTATATTTTCCTTCATGTGTTTGGAGTAAACTTAGTCATTCATTTGCATTCAAATCCAATTTGTATAAGAATTATGCAAGGAAAACAAAATAAAGTCAAAAATTGAATTAAAAAATTTGGCTCATTTGAATAGAACCCCCCTTTAAATGTTGTGAATACAGAAAGATTGTATGAGAATATCGATGCATATTTACTCTATATTGAAAACGAAGTCCTTTCAGTAATATTCAGTAAAAGTATATCCCTCCTGATTAAGGATACACCCGTATATTCTGCTTTGGCAAGGATTCTTTACATAATCAGGTGTAATGCCCAACAAAGCTTGCTTTTTTCATTCAACAAGTTTATTTTTGGAAGCGTACTGTCTCCTTTAGTCGTATATTTTACGCATACGTCATTCCCATACATTTTAGAGAATATTTACCACTGTAGAATATGGCGGCACCTCCAGGATATCAGCATTTCTTTTCAAAAATTTAAGTTTTGATGACTCGAAGTGTACAAAAGTTTATAAAATCGTGATGAATTTTCCACTCGGGATATCCGAAAATGCTTCTCACTATTGAAAATGCCTGTTTTAGAACTCCTTTGCTAATTGTCGTGCGCATTTAGGGTGAAAGAAATTGACGCCCAAGTCCTTCATAATTAGTAAGGACTCTCCTCATTAAGTAAACATCTGCATAACTATATAACTATTTTTTTCGCGTCTATTGAATGGAAGACCATCTTCTAAATTGTTTCCGTAGCGATGAATGTGCTTTTATGGTGCTGGAACGCATTACTAATTATAAAGGACATGGGCGTCAATTTACTTCACCCTAAATGCGCACGACAACTTATGAAGCAGTTCTGAAACAGACATATCCAGTAGTGAGTAACATTTTTGGATATCCCGAGTGGAAATTTCATCACGATTTTATAAACTTTTGTACACTTCGAGTCATCAAAACTTAAATTTTTGAAAAGAAATGCGGAAATCCTGTAGGGGCCGCCATATTTTACAGTGGTAAATAGTCTCTAAAATGTATGGGAATGACGTATGCGTAAAATATACGACTAAGGGAGACAGTACGCTTCCAAAAATAAACTTGTTGAATGAAAAAAGCAAGCTTTGTTGGGCATTACACCTGATTATGTAAAGAATCCTTGCCAAAGCAGGATATACGGGTGTATCCTTAATCAGGAGGGATATACTTTTACTGAATATTACTGAAAGGACTTCGTTTTCAATATAGAGTAAATATGCATCGATATTCTCATACAATCTTTCTGTATTCACAACTTTTAAAGGGGGGTTCTATTCAAATGAGCCAAATTTTTTAGTTCAATTTTTGACTTTATTTTGTTTTCCTTGCATAATTCTTATACAAATTGGATTTGAATGCAAATGAATGACTAAGTTTACTCCAAACACATGAAGCAAAATATAATAAAACTTAAAAACTTCATATCTTGTACAATTCGAAAAAAATGAAGGTTGAAAAAAATTTTGAAGGGGGGTTCTATTCAAGTGAGCGGGAGTGTATATGGTTAGGATGGCCTTAGAGAAAATATGATTAGACAGAAAGCCGTTTTATCACAAAATAAAACGAATTAGGCCCGGAAATGTTTGCATATTTTGCATATCGTGCATATTTTGACATATTTTTTACATATCTGCATAACATGAGCATATGCAAAACCATATGAAAAAATATACTTAAGGATTTGTTATCTAAATATCCCACCGAAATTTGGAATTAAGTCTTCGTTAGGGGTATGCAACTTTACCACTGAAATCTGTCCGCATAGGTTCACGTCTTCATATAGCCCCCATATGCAAAATTTTATGCATTTTACATAATTTTGCATATATCATATGTTCCGATTGCAATGTAATCAGAAACCAAAAATATGACCAGTCCCAAAATTTGACATGAATCAGACCAAAAATAGGGGTTGCATAAAATTCCGCTGTCTAGTTATAATTTTTTGACGTTTTAGTTTTAATGATATCTAATGTAGTCCACAGGTCGTCTCAAAAACATGCCTTCCTTACTGATTTTATTGTTATTGAATTAAGGACATAACCATAACGCCATATCAATCAGCTGGTTGAACCAAACATATGGAAATCAATATAGTAAATTAGTAGTGACATAACATAATGCCATAGCCATAACCATAAGAACCCAATGGTTTTTTGGTTTTCTATGGTTATGGCGTTATGGGCTATGCCATGACTAATTCTACCCTTACTTCATTGGCCATAACAAACATTTGTTATTATTCCAACTTAAACACTTCAATTGGTTTAAGTTTTTTTTCAGTTTTTCCGTTTTTTTTTTTTAATAAACCTCTGGTTACTTGGTCCAGTGTAAATAATTTGAATGTACTCAATTACTAGTTCCTATTTGATTTTCATTACAGGACTGTTGCAAAGACTAAGGAAAATTCGAATATATCATATGCACCTATTCCAAGACATTAATTATATTTTAACTTTTTCTTAGACAATGAATCAAAATGTCTTAAATCCTCTCTATGAATTATTTCCTTCTAGAAACAAAAACAAAAAAATAAGAAGGTCATTAAGAGGAATTTACTATTTTTACCGAAACAGAGTTAGCATCTTCGTCTTCACTATAATAATTATCATTCCCATTATCATCAACAACAAAGGTATGCACCGACAAGCGAATACCATTTTTTAGTAAAAATTACAAAAAAACTCACAAAAATAACATTTCAACATGGCTGCCTGCTGCCACAACTACTGACTGACAAAATTTGCAATGTTGCCAATTTTATGCTTTTATCTGTAACTTTTAGATACGAAAATATTCGAACACACACGCACACATTTAGCCACCCACCCACACACTCATCCAGTCATCTATCCATTTATCACCTTGCCCCAAAACGAATCACAACAGTTGAAACTCCAGAAGTAACAACGGCAACAACAACAATAACAGCGATAAATTTTGTGCAAGTATTAAGGATTGCACGGCATAGGAATAGCAAAAGAAATAACAAAAACAACAAAAAATCTACGAAATAACAATACCAAAGAAACAAAAACAACAAAACCCAATTTAAATGATATTCCCCAGCCAGCAACTGGGAGTGAGTGAGTCACTTCCTCTATCAGAAGTAATCGCTTTCTGAACTTCTATTCTAGAAAATAGCGATCCTTTATCATTTTACAATAACAATTGCATTGCTGTCCCTTTTTGAACTTCTTGAATAACTACCTAGTGTCAGAAAAGGAGATCGAAATTCTATTATTGCTTTTTTACACTAACAATGCTACTACTTACGACTATCGCATGGGCAGACACTTTCTCTGGTCGATGCAGACACTTCGATTGCTTACGTTCATTTGAGGCGTGTACAACCTTGAACTAATATAAGACTTTAGTCTATCTGGTGTTTATAAGGTACGGTGGTGCAGTGGTAAGCATATTCGCTTTGCATTCTTAAGGTCATGGGTTTGATTCCCAGGCCAGGCAACATAACATTTTTAAAAGTACAAAAATTAATGAAGATGGCGATTTCATCTAAGGATAGTTCTTTAAAAACGTATGTAATTTGGAACATTAATTAGAATAGCAAAAAAAAAATAAAAATTAAAAGAATAACAACAGATAAAATGAAAAACGAAAAAAAAGTTTTTTTTCGTCACAACCAATTTTATCGCTAAAAGTACTTCTAGGAAGTCTCGAAAGCGACATTCACAAGTAGTGTCGTGGACGTGGTTCATTTCTTCCCGAACGGTGTGCCTACTTCAATTAGAATGCGATATCGCGGATGTGTATTTCTATCGCCTGGGAGTGACTGCTTCGGGTAATGGGCGATAATAAATGCTTGCTGGGTCCAATGGTATTTTTTGAAGTATTGTGTTTGTATAGATGTGTGTGTGGGTGTGAGAGATTTGTCAGTGTGTAAATGTTTGCATGCCAACCAGTTACGGCCGTGGGGTGAGGAAGTTCAAATGATTGAAGATAACTTTGAAACGGGTTCAAAAACAAAGATATACGCATTTGAAATAAACATTGGGAATATTTGCACAGTGGTTTACTAGAAAAATTTTTATTGTTATCACCAATGTTGTTATCACACATGTTTGTATTAGCAACGTTTTTCTGTCTTGGTAGCAGCATATCCCGGAATGCCTTCTCCCGATTCTTTAGACCAGTACTAGGGATACGTATTACCAAGCAAAAATCGATCTTTCGATCTTTTGATTCTTACTTAGAACTCAAGAATCGATATTTCGATCTCTCAATTCTTACATAGAACTCAAAAATCGATTTTTCCATTCTTACGTAGGAATCAAAAATCGATCTTTCGATCCTTTGATTCTTACTTAGAACTCACTTGAATAAAAGAATAGTTCGATCGAGATGACTCCTTAGTTGAAAATGTGAACGTTTTAGTGTACAATGCTTCGCGTTTAACACTGTCGTACCGTTAGATTAACTTTGTTCATAAGTACAACAAATAATATAATATTGTTGTCTTGCTCTTACCAATGTAATCTGTATATTTCATTTTCGTGGTACATCACAAAGACAAAACAGAATTGATCTTTCAATTCCCGCTGCAAGAATCGAAGAATCATAATAGAAAATCGATCTTTCGATTCTCTATGAAGTCAAAACTCGATTCGAATTTTGAGGTTCTTCAAATCAAAGAATCGAGGAATCGATTACTCGAAAATCGACTTGCGTATCCCTAGCCCGTACCGGAACGGAAAAACACCAGAACCAATATGCATGTGCTCAGTTCATCACATCCGCATCAACCACGGAGAAACTTCCGTGAGATACAATAAATGTCAGGTTGTTCCGGACTCGTCGTCCCCGAGTCTTCGTCATCAATATTCGCGACTCCCCCAACAGCAGCCGCACACGTAGCACTTTACACCAGTCGTTTCTGTCCAATCCTTGGAAATTCATCCTTTTTGAAATTTAATTGAGGAAATAATAGGTTTCATGAGTCGGAAGAATATCATGATCGCTACGGTGCAGGAAACCAAGCTTAACAGCACACACAGCTTACAGCGTTGAGTCTGTTCAATACAAACCTATTTTGCTTTAGTTTGTTTCTAATGACCCGTACATGTAATGTATGGTGTGGAAATGCCGAGGTAGAATTGCTCAACGTGTAGATCACGTCCATAAATAGCTGTACTCATATTAGATCGCTTTTGGAAGGACATAACCATCTGGTCTTGGGGGACTTTATTGCTCATCATGAGTTGTGGCATATGACGCTCCAAAGCGACCAGAGGGGTACGATCTGGAGACACCAACCAGAATTAGCGGAGAGTTTCACAATTCGCCAGACATAACCATGGTATAAAATGTCTTGACAATCGGTCGTTTCTCTTGGGTCAGACAATCTCCGGTCAGAACGCCGCACTTTCATCAATCATGGGAAACTAACATTCCTATTTTCAGAGAGTTCTTTCAATTCTACTTCAAAGAACTTCTGATGTTTAAATAGCAGAAAGGACGTTTCGAGCCATCATCACTGCTGCATCCGTTCCCCAGTCAACTGACATTGGAAGATGACACTGAAATTTAACAGGTTGGTCGGTGACCACAAGCGGAGCAAGTGGCTAAATTGTATGAAAAGTTGCAACATTGGATTCGGAAAATATTAATTGTGGACAAGGGTTCAGACACTCACGAACACTGGAAAAATGAAATATTGGACCTCAGTCACATTTCGCGACGTTACGCTGACTGAACGGAAGAGGTTCGCAAGTTACTTTAATCGACAGTTTATCGAGCACACTCCAGTTAGAGGGCGACTAGAAGAGTGCTACGTCGCATTAGATCTCTTCCTGTCGAGGATGAACCACCGCAATTTACAATGGATAATGTTGCGAATATCATCAAGAACATCCAAATCATTGGGGCCTGATGGCATATCTTATGGTAATACTGAAAGTTCTTAACCTGTTGCTAGCCACCCATATCTTTCCCGAAGTCTGGAAAATGGGAAGGGTGGTCCCGCTACAAATGCCAGGCAAGAATGCGAGCAAAGGTGAATCGTACTGACGCATTTCGGTTTTGTCGATCGTAGCAAAGACTCTTGAGGTTGTCGATTATCAGCGTGGGCTTCGTAAGCAGCACAACACTACAACAGCCCTGCATGCCATCTCCACGCTAACCATCCACATCGTTCCCGAAGTCTGGCAAATGGGCAGGGTGGTCACGCTACTAAAGCCAGGAAGGATGCCAGCCAAGGTGAATCGTACTGACGGATTTCGCTTTTGTCGCTCGTAGCAAAGACTCTTGAAGTTGTCGATTTCCAGCTTTGGTTTCGTAAGCAGCAGAACACTACAACGGCGTCGCATGCCATCTACACGCTTATTAGTCGAGAGATGAAGAAGAGCAAGCCGTGTGATAGAACAGTGATGATGGCCCCCGACTTATCCACTGTTTGAGGACATCGAGCAGACTACCCCCGGTTAAGTTTGAAAAATTGAACAATTGGACGATACTAAACGCCAGTCGTCCGTAGAATTCAGGAACAATAAGTCCAAGCCCCGTAGAGAGAAACAGGAAGTTCCCCAAGTCGAAGTATTTAATCCGGAACTGTTTAAGCTCTACCTCTCTTGTTTTCCACCCCCTCCAGGAGGCTTTGAGATAATAAAGTATGTGGATTATTGTACGATCTTGGCGTCTGGTACCTTTTCTGATGTCATTTTCGAAAGGTTGAATTCCTATTTGACTGACTTTACCACCTTTTCCACCCGAGAAGTATGCAAATATCCGCCACTAAAACTACATCCACTCTGTTCACCACATGAAGGGCAGAGGTGAGCACTCAGTTGGATATCACGTTCGGTGGTAGCAGAATTCCGACTGCCAACTGCCCCAAGATTCTAGGGTCACATTCGACAGCATGTTCATGTCGTCCGTGTATTTCACAGCTATATGAGACAAGCTGAGATGTAGGAAATCGTAAAGTATGCGGATGATTGTACGATCTTGGCTTCCTTGATGTCATTTGTGAAAGGCTGAACTCCTATTTGACTGATCTTACAGTACTTTTCCACGCGAGGAATATGCAAATATACGCCACTAGATCTACGGCCACCCACCACTTGAACGGCAGATGTGAGGACTGAGTTGAATGTAATGGTCGATGGTAGCAGAATTCTAACCACCAACTACCTCAAGATTCTAGGATCACACTCCACAGCATATTTATATCGTCCGCGCATGCCACAGCTATCTGCGACAAGCTGAGATGTGACGTAGAAACAAGACCCTCAAGTCTCTAGCCGCCTACACTTGGCGTGCAGCTAAAGAACCTTAGTTTCACATAAAACGCGACAGATCAGTCTGTGGGAAGCTTGTGCAGCCGTCTAAAATATCTGCCTAGCTTACTGCACGACACTGCACCTCTTCAATTGACCTACTTAACTAACTCTAGTAGCTTTGTGGCTACATTCCATCGAAGCAGCCACATTCCTAGCCAGACTAAGCAGAGAAACGAACTTACAAACATATCTATTACAACAACATTGGATGTTTGATGATGAAAGGATGAAATTATGGGAAGTTGCTTTGACAGGAAGGAAGATCCGAGAACATGAATATTTTTCACAGAAAGTATATGGTACGCTTCTGAAGTATGGGTACTTCCACAATCAGAAAAGGCAGTACCTGATGTGTTTGAGAGAAAACACTTTCTAAAGATCTACGTACCAACCTGCTTCGACGGTGAATATGGACGTCGTATAAACCAGCTATACAACAACATCAGCATAGTTAAAAGTATAAAAGGCTTTTGATAAATCAATTGCCACCATCAACACGGCTTGCTCTGGTTGAAAATCGGAATGTTACATTCTATGGGGTCTATATAAAGACGTGGATCTATACCGAAAAATTTCAGGTGGAAAGTTTAATACCCACAATGAATACTAAAAGCTAAATTTCAGTCATTTCGTTGGGATAATGAGGCTACAACCTTCAAAATACTGAAAATCGGGAAGTATAGCTCAATGGCGGCTATATGAAGGGTAGACCTATACTGACAAATTTCGTGTAGAAAGTTCAACACCTCTAACGAAGACTAAATATCAAATTTCAGCCAAGTCGGTGGGATATTGAAGCCTCAACCTTCAAATAACGGAAAAACGGGAGTTATCGTTCTATGGGGCTATATCGAAACGTGCAGCTATGTTGACAAATTTCGGGTAGGAAATTTAATACCTCCAAAAAATACTAAATACCAAATAACAGCCAGTTCAGTGGGATATTGAGGCCACAACCTTCAAAATTCGGAAAATCGGGGGGTACCGTTCTATGGGGGCTATATTAAGACATATACCGACACATTTCAGGTGGGAAGTTAAATACCCACAACGAATACTAAATACCAAATAACAGCAATTTCTGTGGGATATTGAGGCTACAGTCTTCAAAATGCTGAAAATTGGGAGGTACCGTTCTATGGGGGCTATATCAGAACGGCGACCGATATAGCCCGTTTTCAATACCAAACATCCTAGGAGTAATAGAAACCTCCATACCAAATTATACAGCTATAACTTATAAATTGCGAGCTGTATCTTGATTTTAACAGAAAGGTGGACGGACGGACGGATATGGTTAAACCGACTTAAAATTTTATGCTGATCGAGAATATACTTTATAGGGTCACCGACGAATATTTCGATTTGTTACAAACGGAATGACAAATTTAATTATACCCTCCATATTATGGTGGAGGGTGTAAAAATAGAGAGCAGTCGTAACTTTCTTACTTCGAGATATATGTATGTAGCTATGCAAATGTCCTGTAGAGGACCAACGCAAGGTTATAATTTACTCTGCTAAAATTTGTATATGTATGTACATACATTTCCAAAGATCACTGTGCATCAGGGTATCTCTCTCGCATCTATTTGTGCTCGCACATAATAATGTGCATAAATATTTTGTCTATTTGTCATTCAATTTCCAAACTGTTAAAGTATCTTAGAAAAGGATATTATTTCATTGTATTGGTTAGAGCATATTCATTGGCAGCATGTGTTTATGTATGTGAATTTATTTGGCCGTATACATGTATGTGTCTGCGCTTCTGTACAGATTGTAGATGATAGCTTTGTTCTGTTTTTGAAAAAGGCTATAATTAATTAAATTTGTTATTTTCGTTGTTTCAAATGAGCTTTGTATATTTGTATAGAAGTATGTAGTATGTGTGTGTATTGTTGTCGATGCAATGCCAAAATTGTTTTCTCTTTGTGTGCATATTTATGTATGTAAAAGTATGTGTCTGTATATTTGTGCCAACCCATTCATTCACTTTATATAAAGTGTCATTTTAGAATGAAGTGCAATTTCTGTCTGTTTCTGTTCGCAGTTTGTTGACTGCCGAGATGGCTGGCTGACTGGCTGCTTGGTTGCTTAGTTCCTTCGTTCTTTGGTTTGCTAATAATGATGACTTGTCTATTGTTGTTGCTATTTTATTTCTCTTTTCATTTTGAAAGATTTATTTGGTTTTGTGTTCGCCATTTTATTTTCTGTCTGTTTGTATTGTTGTTGCTTTGCTACAAAAATTTAATTGTTTTTCAGTTTCAACAACACTAACAACAAAATTGCTATGCATTGAAAATTTTCAATGATGTTTTTCATGGCGTTCTAGCTGTTGTTGTTGTTGCTACTGCCACGGAGAAAATAAAGCAATTTTAACTAGTTTTTAATGAGTTTTGAGAAAAAGTTTTTAATTTCATTCATTTTTATTTATATTCGAATAGGGATGATGAGGTGGATTAAAATAATATTCAAGGATTCCACATATACTTCAAATTTTAAGAAACCTTTTGAAATTATGTCTATTCTCCTATCGGTCTCTTGTATGGGTGAATTAGTAATATAATTCTTTAAAATTATTGGATTTAAAAGTTTTCAGTCCCAATTCCCTATTTGCGGGGTGTTTCTTTTTTTGTGCATCCCTACTGTGTAGGTGTCAGGTAATTATACTATATTAAAAATCCATGAAATTGGAAGTGGCATGTTATGTCAGAACATAGTCATGGGAAATCGGAAACTTTCCTAGATGGCGATGGTTACATTAAAAGCAATTATTTTATTTAAAATTTAAATAAACTAATATCAATTACTCGAGTAAACACCTAAATATTTTACTTCAAAGATACGTACAAAATATACATATATTTTGAATGGACAATGGATACTTATTTTATATCACTGAGTACATACACTCTGATTCACAATAGTCCGATGATATGGGACCTACTTTTTCGTAGTCCGTAAGGGTGTCTTAAGATACCACTTCAATTCAATCCCGTATAAACACAATGGTGCACACGTGGTTGAAGAAGTTCAAAGGTTCTCACCAAAATTTTTCCGACACGCTATGAGGACTCATACCCAATCTCCTAACCGGGAAGAAAATCCCAACCGATTTAGTGGACCTAACAATTAGTTAATCTACTCAAAGCAGCTAGTAAATGATCAACTAGGGACTCTGGATCACCTGATGGTGAACTGCAATCAACAAGCCATAATAAATTGTGGACTGCAGGGGATGAACAACTGATAGACATATTAACTTTCCTCCCAAGACTTCAATTTTTAACATCTTTCCAATCTATGAAAAAGGCCAAACACTAACCACAAAAATACAAAAACCTAAAAAACAAGTAAGAATGCGTTAAGTCCGGCCGAGCCGAACGTTTTATACCCTTTGTTAAAATTGAAACAATTCTTTATTGATAAAACTGCGTTGTTTATTCACTAGAATAAATTAAATTAAGAAACACAGATATTATTCACAAAATACGAATACGGACAATTTAAAATTTGGAAACTTAGTCCCAATTTACATTAGGCGAGTTTACTTGCGGCAATTGTCAGTTTGTAGGTGAGAGAGGGTGCTGAGAGGCAAAGGGTTGCCATATGAATCACCACTCTCTCCTACAAAATGACAATTGCCGCAAGTAAACTCGCCCAATGTAAATTGGGTCTATCATTTGTTCTTTTCTTTTCAGTTTTAACAAACAGAATGAACGATGTGGAAATTTTCCTTTTCATAAGTCCCAATTTACATTAGGCGAGTTTACTGCGGCAATTGTCAGTTTGTAGGTGAGAGAGGGTGCTGAGAGGCAAAGGGTTACCATATGCCTCACCTCTCTCTCCTACAAAATGACAATTGCCGCAAGTAAACTCGCCCAATGTAAATTGGGACTAAGAATTAAATATATAAATTCATGGACTACTACGACAAATAAAATAAAACTGAATCTATATATATAAAATTGAAATTTGTTTGTCTGTCTGTTTGTTTGTTTGTTTGTGCCTTATAGACTCCAAAACCGCTGAACAGATCTTACTGAAATGTTTAGGGTACATTGTTACATGGCCTGGAATGAAAATAGGCTATATCATTTTTTGAAATTTCGCGTTGATCTGGAGATATAGCATCAGAACTGGAAGTACCTCCAAAAAATTTAGATTTTGTATGCAAATATCTTTATAACTATTACAGATACAATCTCCATATTTTTTATGTGTGACGGAATTTGATGTAGAAATAAGTTTACCAAATTATATTCAAATCGGTTCAGATTTAGATATAGCTCCCACATACATATATTTTCGGCCGATATCCTTATTTTATGTACCAAACATGCTATTTATGTCCAATTTCAATGAAATTTGGAATGTGTGATGGAGCTTGGTCTGGAAATAAATGTGCCAAATTATATCAAAATCGGTTCAGATTTGGATATAGCTCCCATACACATATATTTTCGGCCGACTTCCTTATTTTATGCACCAAACACGCTACATATGTCCGATTTCGCTAAAATTTAGAATGCGTTATGGATATTGGCATAGAAATATATGTGCCAATTTATATCGAAATCGGTTCAGATTTGCATATAGCTCCCATACATAATTTCGGCCGATTTTCTGTATTTGAGGCACCAAACACGCTATTTATATCCAATTTCAATAAAATTTGGAACGTGTGACGGAACTTTATCTAGAAATACAGGTGCCAAATTATATCGAAATCTGTTCAGATTTGGATGTAGCTCCCATATATATTTTCGGCCGATTTTCCGCATTTGATGCACCAAACACGCTATATATGTCCAATTTCGCTGAAATTTGTAACGGAATTTGGTCTAGAAACCAATGTGCCAAATTATATGGAAATCGATTCATATTTGGATATTGCCCCTATATATATTTTCGGCCGATTTCCTGTAATTTATGCACCAAACACTGTATGTATGTCCAATTACGCTGAAATTTGGAATGTCTGACGGAATTTGGTCTAGACATAAATGTGCAAAATTATATCGAAATCGGTTATAATTTGGATATAGCTCCCTTATATATTTCGGCCGATTTGCTGTATTTTATGCACCAAACACGCTATTTATGTCCAATTTCAATGAAATTTGGAATGTGTGACGGAATTTGTTCTTGAAATAAATGTGCCAAAATATATCGAAATCTGTTCAGATATGAATATAGCTCCCATATATATTTTCGGCCGATTTCCTGTATTTGATACACCAAACACGCTATATATGTCCAATTTCGATGAATTTTGAAATGTGTGACGAAATTTAGTCTAAACATAAATGTGCCAAATTATATCGAAATCGGTTCAGATTTGCATATAGCTGCCATACATAATTTCGGCCGATTTCCTGTATTTTATGCACCAATCACGCTATAAATGTCCAATTTCGCTGACATTTGAAGGTGTGACGCAATATGTTCTAGAAATAAATGGGACATATAATTTGTCGGTTCGGATTCGAATATAGCTCCCGTATATATTTTCGGTCGATTTCCTGTATTTTATGCACCAAACACGCTATTATGTCCAATTTCAATGAAATTTGTAATGTGTGACGGAATGTGGAGTAGACATAAATGTACCAAATTATATCGAAATCGGTTCAGATTTGGATATTTCATAAAAAATATAAATAATATTAAGTCGGTAGAAGTCACCAATATAGTACGCCTGTACTTATAGTCGGAAAGGAAAAAAGAAACCAAGGCTACACGTATTAAATATCATATATCTAAAAGACTTCTTATATAATTCTCTCTATGTAGTTTGACAACAATAAAAAATATATAAACATATACATATCTGCATATGTACATTCATACATATGTATACAAATATTACAAACATTGAAAATCAAATTTGAAACTTCAATAACAATATTCAAAAAAATTAACATGCCGCCAAAAAAATCTTTGTTAGCCAAACGAACTAAAAGGTCAATGACTCTACAGTCTCAAAGGGGGACGGAAACGACAGAAGAGCGTGAAAATCGTTTAAGAAATGCACGGAATAGAGCCTCAACTTCAAGAGCTGCTGAAACATTGGAACAGCACATCGCCCGCCTTGAAAGTCAACGGGTATTAGCGTCTACCTCACGTACTAACCAATCACAAAATCTGCAAAATGAACGACTTTCCAGTCAACAAATTAGATCGTCAAGCTCAAGGGAAAACGAAGCACCCGAACAACGACAAGTACGCCTTCAAAGTCAACGTATTAGGTCGTCAACGGTGAGAGTACACGAGACAACAGAACAACAACAAATTCGTCTATCCAACGATCGTGATAGAACACGTTCTTTAAGAGCTAATGAGCCATCGAGTGGACGTGAAGAACGTCTCAGGAATGACCGCCTCAGAGTAGCTCATGCTAGACGCAATGAAACACAGAATGAACGAGAAAGACGTCGCAGAAATGAACGCTCCAGAGTAGCACAAACGAGAGGTAATGAGACATTAGCGGAACGTGATGCGAGCAGAATTCAACGCCAAGTTCAAACCCGTCTAAGTGCATATGAACGTATGGCATTTAATTACAATTCAAATATGGATTGCAGTGGCGATGAATTAGTCTCTATTGGTCACATGGATATTGTTTGTGGATATTGTAATGCGGTTAAATACAAAAATGAACCACCCGGAATTTGCTGCAGTAATGGCAAAATTGTGTTGCCTGAATTACGGCCACCCCCGGAACCACTGCTTTCATTAGCTTCGGGAACAACTACAGAATCTAGAAATTTTCTTTCAAAGATTCGAAAATACAATTCATGCTTTCAAATGACGTCGTTCGGGGCCACTAAAGTAGTCAGAGGAAATTTTATGCCAACATTTCGGGTCCAAGGACAAATATATCATTGTATGGGACCGCTGATACCCACAAGAGATCATAAATATCTTCAGATTTATTTTATGGGACAACCAGATGATCTTGACCAGGTCCAACAACGTCGGCAATATAATCCTGCCACAAATGAACGAATTGTTGCCGAATTGCAAGAAATGCTGCATGAAAATAATGAATTAGTACGAACATTCAAAAAAGCTAATAATGATTTACAACTACTTTCGGATGACCACCAAATTGTAATATACGCTGACAAGACACCTGCAGGTGAACATAGAGGACGCTACAATGCCCCTGCTGCTAATGACGTTGCAGTTTTAATGGTGGGAGATCCCGTTGCTCAACGAGATATCGTAGTTCGTCGACAAGACGATAGGATAAACCGAATATCGGAAACGCATCGATCATATGATGCCCTACAGTATCCAATTATTTTCCCATACGGAGACGATGGATACCATTTTGAACTTCGCCAAATTAACCCAGCAACAAGTAAGTGTATTTTGATTGTGCAACTTTGCTAAAAAATACTGAAAACGGATGACAAATGAGTACCATACACTACACCTAATGAGTACCGCATACTACACCTACAAATATGACATTTCGGAAGAAAATTTTTAAAAAGTGTATGGAAAAATTGCATTTCGGGGGAAGAGGGGATTGTGCCCCCATGCTCAACGCCCCCCCCCACCTTCCGTAAGTAGCTGGGGTGTACTGATACCTTCAAAGTGACACGTCGCGTTATATGGGGGCTATACTAATATGTGGACCTATATAGTCATCTACCTACCTCAATCTCCTCGGACGCTAAAGTGATTTCCACAGACGGACGAACTTGCCTATACCGCTGCATAATTTGAAACTGATGAAGAATATATATACTTTGTGGGATCAAAAATGTAGAATGGAATTTCTGAGTGAAATCGGACACTTTTTTAAAAACGAGGTTTTTATATCCTTTATTTTTGCTGTGGTGATGCTGCTCACCACCAAAACATTTTAGTATGTTTTCATTCATATCGCGCCTTGAAAAAGTCGAATACAGTAAAAGCTATATGAAATAAATACTCATAACTTCTTAAATAATGGTCCAAACAGAAAAAAAATCTTTAGAAAAACATTTTGCACAGTGGGCTTATATGCAATTTTTGCGATTTAATATTTAAAATAAATTTTTTATCAATGTACTCTTCGATTTTCTTGAATATTTTTGTATTAAACTACGATTAATTACAAAATTGTATGTCCTATTTGGTAGTGGGATTTGTATAATTACTATTTTTCCTAAATGTTTTAAAATTTCTCACTAAAGTTTTTCCTATACACCACTGAAATATGTTATTTTACCCAAAAAATTAAAAAATTATTTTATTTAGGAATTTATCTTAAACATCGTAACAGTCTAAAAATCTGAATATACATATACTACAATGTTTTTCTGATAAGCAGCATAACCACAGCAAAAAAAAAGTATATCAAAAACCCCATTTTGAAAAGGCGTCCGATTTCACTCAGAAATCCCCATATACTTTGTGGGATCCTTGATACGGTGGAGGGTATAATAGATGAAACAAGAACTCTTGGTGCTCACTAAAAACATGACTACTCAGTATTTGGCATTGACTGAACATTTTAGATACGCCGCAAATATAAAAAACTCTATAGCGAATAATTCTCTATAACCAGGGCTGGGGAGTCGAACCAGTTTTCCTTCGACTACAGGTCAGTTTCGTCTTCGAATTTCCTATACCACTGAACAATTGGATCACTAACACAAAATGTGCAATAGAACACTGTATTTGTTTGTAAAAATTAAGAGGATCAATTGGTTCAAAAACTAATTATAATGAATCTTATATCTTCTATCATAGTCTTAAAAAATAAATAAACGATCGAGCTCTTTTCGCGGCACTGACTTCAGCAAAATTTGCTAGACTCCAACTCCGACTACACAGCCCTGTCTATAACGAATCGTTTTAATAAACATAAACATGTATTTTAACAACAAATTATTAATTTTCTACATAAAGTTTTGATACTTTGTCCCCAGCAGCTACGAAGGATATTAAGGAAAGTTCACCTGTAAAGTTCACGATAAAAATTTTTCACCTATGAATGTACAGTCGAACTTTTCCGTAAAGTAGCCCTGGAGACGAAGAATTACTATGATATAAAGACGATTCCTTATAGAAATATTATATGTTATAGACAATTGTTCTTTATAGAGAAGTACAGCTGTATATATGTATGCATATACACGTGTTTTAAATCTTTTGTTTACAGATGTTCCCACTGAAAAAAAAGTGAGCTCAATGAATTTCTACGCTTATCGTATCATGATCCGTCAAAATGCTATCAATCATATTTTGAATTGTCGCGAGTTGTTTCATCAATACATAGTGGATATGTATGCCAAAATAGAAACTGAACGGCTTTTGTATATTCGGTATCACCAATCAAAATTGCGCGCAGATGATTACATCCATCTTCGGGATGCCTTAAACAATAGAAACGACATTAACCCCAATGATCTCGGGCAAGCAGTAATTTTGCCGGCTACCTTCATAGGAAGTCCCCGCCATATGCAGGAGTATACGCAGGATGCAATGACTTATGTGCGTTCATATGGTCGGCCAGACTTATTCATTACATTTACATGTAATCCAAAATGGGAGGAAATAAAATCCATTTTATCGGAAGGTCAAACATCGGTGCATCGACATGATGTGATAGCGAGGGTTTTCAGGCAGAAGCTTATATCCCTGATGGATTTTATTGTAAAACTACGAGTGTTTGGCGAAACCAGATGTTGGATGTATTCGGTAGAATGGCAGAAGCGTGGACTACCTCATGCTCATATTCTTATATGGTTGGTGGAAAAAATTACACCCAATGCGATTGATGATGTTATATCTGCGGAAATACCTGACATAAGCATGGATCCAATTCTACATGAAGTTGTTGTCAAAAATATGGTTCATGGACCATGTGGACTAATTAATCAAAATTCTCCATGTATGGTAGATGGAAAGTGTTCCAAAAAATATCCAAGGCAATTAGTTCACGACACAATAACTGGTATTGACGGTTATCCGCTTTATCGTCGTAGATCTACAACTGATGGTGGTCACTCATTTGCAATAAAGGTGGGAAACAACGACATAGATATTGATAATCGCTGGATAGTCCCTTATTGTCCACTTCTGTCCAAAACTTTCAAGGCTCACATCAATGTGGAATGCTGCAATTCAGTTAAGTCGATAAAATACATTTGCAAGTACGTAAATAAAGGTTCAGATATGGCTGTGTTCTCACTTGAAAATCCCAACGATGAAATAAGTCATTACCAGATGGCTCGCTATATAAGCAGTAATGAAGCAGTATGGAGAATTTTAGGATTTCCTATTCACCAACGTCATCCTACTGTTGTGCATTTGTCTGTGCATCTGGAAAATGGACAACGAGTTTATTTCAATGAAACAAATGCTCGGGAAAGGGCAGTGGCACCTCCAGCAACAACACTAACCTCATTCTTTGAATTATGTATAAACGATCCGTTCGCCAGAACTTTGTTGTATGCACAAATTCCGACGTATTATACATGGAATCCAACATCAAAAAAATTTCAAAGGCGCAAGCAGGGAAAACCCGTTGAAGGATGGCCAAATGTATATTCGACCGATGCTCTGGGCAGACTATATACCGTTCATCCACAAAATTCGGAGTGTTTCTACTTGCGACTACTCTTGGTCAATGTATATGGTCCGACATCTTTCGAAGACCTAAGGACTGTGGATGGAGAAATATGTCCATCCTATAGAGATGCATGCAACAAACTCAACCTTTTGGAAAATGACTTACACTGGCAAACAACACTTGAAGATTCAACAATTGGAAATAATCCTTATCAGATTAGGATATTATTTGCAATTATTTTAGTTTCTTGCTCACCATCCAGCCCTAGAGATCTTTGGGAGAAATTTAAAAATAGTATGGCAGAAGATATTCTAAACAGAGAGAGAACCATCAGGGACGATGCATATCTGGAATTTTCGGAAGAGATGTATAACGAGGCTTTGATATTAATTGAAGATAAATGTTTGCAAATTCAAAGCAAGACACTTTTACAAGTGGGTATGATTTCTCCGATTCGATCTGACGAAAATGTGGGTGAAATTGACTTGAGAAGAGAAGTCACGTACGATGCACAGCAATTGCAAACATTTCTTGCAGAAAAAATACCACTTTTAATGCCAGAACAAAAAGCGGTATACAACATTGTTGGGGAAACACTCGAAACGCAATCTGGGGGACTGTATTTTATTGATGCACCTGGAGGAACAGGAAAAACATTCTTAATTTCTCTGATCTTGGCTAAAGTTCGGTCAGAAGGAAATATTGCATTGGCCGTTGCTTCGTCAGGTATTGCAGCAACCCTTTTAGACGGCGGAAGAACTGCACATTCTGCTTTTAAGCTACCTGTCAGAGCGCAATTTATGGAAGATTTTGCTTGCAACATTAAGAAAAATTCGTCAATGGGAAAAGTACTGCAATCATGCAAAATAATAATTTGGGATGAATGTACAATGGCGCACAAAAAATCTTTGGAAGCACTAGATCGGACTTTGCAAGATTTGAGAAACAGCTCTGCACTATTTGGGGGAGCATTGATTTTATTAGCGGGAGATTTTCGACAAACCCTACCTGTTATTCCAGGATCAACACCAGCAGATGAATTAAATGCATGCCTTAAATCATCCTCTCTTTGGCGCCACGTTCGTACATTAAAACTAACGAAGAATATGCGTGTACAACTTCAGTGTACCGAATCATCTAGCAATTTTTCCAAACAACTAATGGATGTAGGAAATGGAAAAATACCAGTTGATCCAGCCACGAAATGTATATCATTCCCGACCGATTTCTGTAAATTAACAAAATCTATCGAAGAATTAGTAGATTGTGTGTTTCCCAACATTGAAAATAACATCAAAAACAGTCAGTGGTTATGTGAACGTGCATTACTTGCCCCAAAAAACACTGATGTTAACGGTATCAACAGCACGATACTAAGTAGTATAACCGGAAATGCACGAACATATAAATCCATTGATACTGTGGCAACTGAAGACGATGCTGTTAACTATCCAGTTGAATTTCTAAATTCGTTGGATCTTCCAGGCTTTCCACCACATGATTTAGTCCTAAAAGTTGGTGTACCGATTATTTTATTAAGAAATATAGACCCACCTCGCCTTTGCAATGGTACTAGATTAACAGTAAAAACACTATATAATAATTTAATTGAGGCAACAATTATAACGGGGAAGTATAAAGGTTCCACGGTTTTGATACCTCGAATACCTCTAATTGCAACCGAAACACCCTTCAATTTCAAAAGATTGCAGTTCCCTGTACGTTTAGCGTTTGCAATGACTATTAATAAATCCCAAGGACAAAGTCTTAAAGTATGCGGCCTAAATTTAGCGAGTCCTTGCTTTTCTCACGGTCAGCTGTACGTAGCATGTTCACGTGTTGGTAGACCCGATGATTTGTTTGTTTACGCTCCCGAAGGAAGAACAAAAAATATTGTATATCCTAAAGCATTACAATAAATACCTTATAATATTGTTGAATTATTTAATTTTTAATTTAAAAGACACAAAATATTACTATATTAATCGGGGTTGCGAAGCGCACCGGGTTCAGCTAGTTATGTATAAAACTGAAATTATACATAATTGACTAGGGGATATTCACATCTAAGGATCAAAGTCCAACATGGCAAACATTGATGCTGGTTTTTTGGAAGTTCCTTCTGTGGGTTTTATCATGCCATTACAGCTTTCTGAAGTTCTAGTTTTTATAACGTGGAAACGAAGCGGAGCGCATGACGTCTTCGTGACTGCAAATGATATTTTTGTTTTGTTATGGAACATGACCCTCCAGCTAAAAAAGAAACTCATAATTCCGATTCTTAAAACACATATTGATATTATCGGGTAACTTTCCATTCCAATCGATTCCAGCCTTCCATCCATCCTGCATTAAAATTTTCATTACTATCATAAAATCGACCATGCATCCAAATGGGTCAAGTTCTCTCATCTGCACGAATAACAGTTCACGGTTTGTGAGTTTTCTATTCTTTTGCAATGCCTATTCTGGTACCTTATGAAATTTTAAAGCAAATACGAACTCATTTGATTGTGGTTTCCAAGGAATTCCGATAATTCGCTCCGTACATTTACCAACGTTAACTGTACCAGAGTTGTTACGTAGTCTCATTGCATTATGGACCATTTTAGTGTTTGTTATTATATTGTGCACCTCAAATCCACCAGCGTAATGTATTGTCTTCACTTGATGTACAACCTGTGAGTCTACTTCTTCAAGTTTGGCGTCAACGGTTCTTGGGTCGCTATTACGAAATTCCATAGCGTTTTTATTTTTTACATACTGATCCATGGTTGACGAACGAGTGACACGGATTTCCTTTCTTTGCATAACGTCTGTTTGCAGCGGTTTTGGCGGGTCGACATTTCTCCAAAGAAAACGCTGTGCATATTGATCTCCTTTCTTTATAAAGACCTTATGAAACATTTCTTTCAGATCTCCATATACGGCTATTTCTGATGGTCTTAATTTGTGCAATACTTTCATCAAAGGCTGACTAACATCTGGTCCTAACAGATGTGCCCGGTTGAGTGAGACATTCTCGACCTCTGCGGCGGCGTCAAATACAACACGCAGTTTGACCTTGTTGGGATTCACAACCCTCACATGTGGAAGACAAAATGTCTTCTCTGAACGAGTTCTTGCTTCTTCGGCTGATAGTTTTTGGGCATAACCCTTCTCTACGTATTCGTTTACTTTTTCTGAATATTCCCTCCCCAAGTTTGGGTCTTTTGACATCATTTGTCTACTGTGCTAGGACGCCTACAAGCCATGCCAACAGAATCGGGGAAAAGCGGAAAGTAGCTTTTCCAGAGTTACCCGTCGCCTACATTTGAATTTGTTTTCAAAACATGATCGTTGCTCAATTGCAATGGTTCTGTAGGAAGTCGAATTTCAAAATTTCCCAACCCATCGTTCATTGGTTCTTCCATTTCCAATAGCGAGGATAGTTCATTTTCTGTTTTAAATGCATGACACGATATCAATTGAGTGCTAGCATGTTTCGGAGGCCCATATACTATCCATCCCAATCTTGTTTTTATAACTATAGGTCCTGGTGTGGATAGCATTCTCGGCGACTCGATTGGTACTGTCAGATGAGAGTGTGATAAATACCATGAAGAGACTCTCTTTCCGACTCCGACAGCAATGACTGCAAGTTTAAGCTTTGCTTCGGTATGTTCAATTTCTTAGTAACGTAAACATTGTTCATCTCATAGATCTCTGAAGACGCTTCGATTCCGCCAACTTTAAGATTTACTATTTGTGTTTTCCCAGTGATTTTTGACTGTTCATCCAATGTAGTTCCAATGCAGTTTTTTGTCCTGAAATTCCTAGTTTATTGCAACCTTTGCATCTATCATGGACACGTTTGTTCCGTCATCGATTAACGCATATATAATTTCTGCTTTTCCACATTTTTCATATACTCCAACTGGAACAAATTGGAATAGTACTTTGCACTTCCCGGAGTTTGACCCAGCTAAACAGCGGTGTGTCGTATTTCTTTCTGCAGTCACTGATTCTTCAGTAGGGCGCGCCTTCTCAGTTTGGACGTTCCTTAACTATGAATCCTCGTTGTGTAAGAGTTTATGGTGATACTTATCACAGCAATTGCGACCACACACTCTCTTCTGGCTGCAATTCTTTACACGATCGCCTCTTTTCAGACAAGAAAATCACAGTTTAAGATTCTTGACTCTTTTCCAACGTTCGGAAATCGAAAGCTTGATAAAATATTTACAGGTCGCCACTGTTTTGCATTTTCCTTTGCATAGTATACACGCGATACCTTCAAAGGATATACGGGCATATTTACTTGAGGAGTCAGCAGTTGGAAGAAAATCGGTGACCATGTTAATAACTTTTCTTATATCGCTTAACCACTGAGAAAAGTCACGAACTGTTGCCATTCTTCCCAATTCTAGGGCTTTATTGGCCCACTGCAGTCTCCTAATTTAGTAGCATGGGGTTGAAAAGGTGATGATTTCCCTCCATTGATTCTATAAACGTCACCATGTTCGTTACTTTATTCGCAAATACGGCCAATGCATTCAAATCAGAATCTTCTATTGCCGGAACTGAACGAATCTTGTATATTTGGGACTTTATTAACTGCTCGGGACGTCCAAAAGTTTTACCCAATATATTCATGACGGCACTGACGTTTTTAGAATTGGAAAGAAGGGGTTCAAAGTTTCTTTCGCTTCACCCTCTAAAGAATCGCGAAGGCGCATAATGTTATGTAGATCAGAATATTCGAATTCCGCTGTTGATTTTTTAAATGATTCATAAAAGGTTTGCCAGTCTTCTGGAAGTCCTATAAACCTTGGCAACGGGTAAATCTTTTTCTGTCGACAGGAGTTATTCTGCGACGTGTTGGAAGAAATGGCGTTAACAGCATTGTGTTCTAAGATCAATTGTCTCGAATGTGTTTCTATTCCTGGATGTTCAACTCGTGTATTGATTAAACGTGAGGCTCGTGCGGAATTTGCAGATGAGACCCTCTCGCTATCATCAGTTCGGTCCGGACAATGGATATTGGAATTGGAGCATCTTATTTCGATTCTTAAATCGGTGAACGAAGTTTCTATAGACATGTTCTTGTCTTGCAGATGATTGAACATGTCGTTCATCTTTTTTCTAAGGCCTCCATGCTTTTAACAATATGTAACGTTACCTGGTCTGATGTAGGGTTTGGCAATGAAATTGCTTGCGTAGATTCTGTAGTGGCATCGGCATCCGTCTGGAGTGGATTA
Organism: Musca autumnalis; assembly: GCF_047663935.1. Taxonomy (NCBI): domain Eukaryota; kingdom Metazoa; phylum Arthropoda; class Insecta; order Diptera; family Muscidae; genus Musca; species Musca autumnalis. The sequence goes on from NW_027411755.1 coordinate 235,297,505, forward strand.
ACGACTGAAGGGTTCTCGACTTCAGCTTCTTCCGTGTTAGGCTGTCCCGAAGGATTTCGCTGTGGCGAGCGTGCAATCGGCATTGTTCTTATAACTTTTTGGTTGCGCAAAATCATCCAATTTGCTTGAAAATCTCCCTATTTGTCGGCTAAGGGATGGCTTCCAGACTGAACAAATTGAATAAAATTTGTGAAAATTGAAACAATTCTTTATTGATAAAACGGCGTTGTTTATTCACTAGAATAAATTAAATTAAGAATGGACTGCTACAAATAAAATAAAACTGACTTATGTATAAAACTGAAATAAACACCCTCCACCACGAGTTGTATTTAAGTAAAATGGAATATTAGATTCCGTTCGTTTACTAATAAGACTGTGTACAAAATTACAGCCATTTCGGTGGGATATTGAGCTCACAACCTTCAAAATACCGAAATTCGGCAGGTACCGTTTTATGGGGTTATATCGAAACGTGGACTTATACTGACAAATTTCGAGTAGAAAGTTCAATATCTCTAACGAAGACTAAATACCAAATTTCAGTCATGTCGCTGAAATATTGAGGCAACAACATCCAAAATACCGAAAATCGGAAGGTACGTTTATACTGACAAATTTCGGGTAGAAAGTTCATTACAGCCAACGAAGGCTAAATACCAAATTACAGTCACTTCGATGGGATATTGAGACCACAACCTTCAAAATACCGAAATTCGGCAGGTACAGTTCTATTGGGGCTATATGAAGACGTGGACCTATAGCGACAAATTTCGTATTGAAAGTTTTATACCCCCATTTCGGGGGAATATTGAGGCCACAACCTTCAAAATGCCGATAATTGGGATGTACCGTTCTATGGGGGCTATATGAAGGCGTAGACCCATACCGCCAGATTAATAAATATCAAATTTCATGCATTTCGATTGATGATTGTGACCATAACCTTCAAAATACCGAAAATCGGGAGGTACGGTTCTATGGGTGCTATATGAAGGCATAAACCAGTACCGACAAATTAAGAGGTGAAAGTTGGAAGACCCCATTGAAGACTAAATACCAAATTCAAGCCATTTCGATGGATTATTGCGGCCATAACCTTCAAAATACTGAAAATCGGGAGGTACCCTTCTATGGGGGCTATATGAAGGACCTGTACCGACAAATTTTTGGGGAAAAGTTTTATACCCTCACGAAGACTAGATACCAAATTTCATCCATTTTGATGGATTATTGTGGCCACAACCTTTATATAATCGGGAGCTACCGTTCTATATGGGCTATATAAAGGCGTGGACTTGTAACGACACATTTCTGGGAGAACGTTTTATACCTCTATCGAAGACTAAATACGAAATTTCAGCCATTTCGGAGGAACATTGCGGCCACAATTTTCAAAATACCGAAAATCGGAAGATAACGTTCTATGTGGGCTGTATGAAGGCGTGAACCTATACCTACAAATTTGGACAGACGTATGGACACTTTTGCACCCCAATAAAGACTAACTACCAAATTCAGTCATTTCGTTGTTATGGTGAGGCCACAACCTTCAAAATACCTAAAATCCGGAGGTACCGTTCTAAGGGGGCTATATGAAGACGTGGACCTATACCGAAAAGTGGAAAGTGGTGGAAAGATTTGTACCCCCAATGAAGAATTAATACCAATTTTCAGCCATTACGGTATGATGATGAGGATAAAAACCTTTAAAATACCGAAATTGGGAGGTGCCTTTCTATGGGGGCTATATCGAAACGTGGACCGATATAGCATATTTTCAATACTATACATCCTAGGAGTAAAACAAACTATATATAAAATTATTAGGCTCTACCTTCGTGAAACCCTAACAAAAAACCTAAAAATGTAACATGAGCTTCTTTATCTCACAAATGGTATAATCTATGAACAAATCATAAAAGTCAGCCCTCTAGAGAATTTTCACAGCTACAACATTCTCGTTAGCTCCATTTCGATGGGACTTGCGGTTTCCAAGCAAAATCGCAAAAACCTAAAATAAACCTAAAAATGTGAACTTTGACCGCGATTTGTTTAAAAATCGCTTAAGTGATTTTTATACCCTCCACCATAGTATGGAGGGTATATTAAGTTTGTTTTTCCGTTTGTAACGCATTGAAATATTCATTTGCGACCCTATAAAGTATATATATTCTTGATCAGGGTAAAAGTCGATCTGAGCACGTCCGTCCGTCCGTCCGTCTGTGGGATAGGAAGCTGAAATTTTGGGAAAATGTGTCTTTTGTTTGCAGGCAGGTCAAGTTCGATGGTGGGCTATTTCGGTCCACGTTTTGGTATAGCCCCCATATAACGGTACCCCACGATTTACGGTATTTTGACGTTTTTAGCTACATTTTCAGACCGATTTGGCTATAATTTGACACTTAGAGTTCTTAAGTGTCAATAAACATATATAACAAAACTTGTGGACATAGGTCTACGTTTTGGTATAGCCCCCATATAACGGTACCCCCGATTTGCGGTATTTTGACGTTTTTAGCTGCATTTTTAGACCGATTTAGCTATAATTTGACATTTAGGGTTCTTAAGTATCAATAAACTTATATAACAAAAGTTGTGGACATAGGTCCACGTTTTGGTATAGCCCCCATATATATAGCCCCCATATAACGGTACACCCCGATATACGGTATTTTGACGTTTTTAGCTACATTATCAGACCGATGTAGCTATAATTTGACATTTAGGGTTCTTAAGTATCAATAAACTTATATAACAAAAGTTGTGGACATAGGTCCACGTTTTGGTATAGCCCCCATATAACGGTACCCCCGATTTGCGGTATTTTGACGTTTTTAGCTACATTTTCAGACCAATGTAGCTATAATTTGACATTTAGGGTTCTTAAATGTCAATAAACTTATATAACAAAAGTTGTGGACATAGGTCCACGTTTTGGTATAGCCCCCATATAACGGTACCCCCGATTTACGGTATTTTGACGGTTTTAGGTACATTTTCAGACCGATGTAGCTATATTTTGACATTTAGGGTTCTTAAGTATCAATAAACTTATATAACAATAGTTGTGGACATAGGTCCACGTTTTGGTATAGCCCCCATATAACGGTAGCCCATTCGGCAATTTTAGCTACAATTTTTAACAGAA